>NC_135480.1:4349514-4496385 GCF_052094955.1 Ictidomys tridecemlineatus | reverse complement strand
AGAGAGAGAGGGAGGGAGAGGGAGGGAGGGGAGAGAGGGAGGGAGGGGGAGAGAGATAGGGAGGGAGAGGGAGGGAGGGGGAGGGGAGGGAGAGGGAGGGAGGGGAGAGAGGGGAGGAGGGGGAGAGAGGGAGGGAGAGAGAGAGGGAGGGAGAGAGAGAGGGAGGGAGAGAGGGGAGGGAGAGACAGAGGGAGGGAGGGAGAGAGGGGGGAGAGAGGGAGGAGGGAGAGAGACGCCTTCCAAACTGGAAAGAAAGTGGTAGAAGAAAAGAGAACCCTGCCTGTTCACAGATGTCATGGTCCTGTGTATAGAAAATTCCAGAGAATCCACAAGAAAGGCGAATGCTCCCGCCGACCTGCCGGCCACACCGGCACCCAGCACCAGTTGTTTCCGGGGCTGGGGTGCACCTCAGTGGTGGGCCCCCACATACCCAAGGCCTTGGGTTAAACCCCTAGCACCCCGCCGGACCCCCACCAAATTCTGTGTGATTCTACACACTAGTGATGGCTGATCTGAAGAGGGAATTTAAAAAGATCTAAAATACCACTTACAGAATCAGGTAAAGAGTCGATCTAGCCAAGGGCTGCGGATGCACACCTGGGGCTACGACGCTCGGCCGAGAGGGATGAGCTCTCAGGGAATGGAGGACACCCCGGTCCATGGTGGGAGACCCCCTTGGCGCCAGCGCCAACTGCCGTGTCCCAGGGGACCACACACCTCCACCTGCGCCCCAAGAGCCCTTTGCACAAAATGGAAAAGCCCAGCCTCAAATTTATGTGAGGTTAAGGGGCCCAAACAACAACAAAATCAGTGGACTCGGAGAACACCCAGTTTCCGGGCCAGCACTGACCACCCTCCTAGAGCGAAGGGAACCGCGGGCCGGGCCTGCAGAGGACACGGCGACGGAGGGAGGGCAAGCCGGGAGCCCACCCTCAGCCCTGCGGCCAGGGATTCTGTTTGACTCTTGGTCAGTCGTAGGTGGACACAGTAGCTCTGCCCCTGAGCCCCAGCCCTGGCCAAGTTGATCTCTACTTGGGTGCGAGACCACGCAGCGGGTCAGAACAGCTCAAAGCGCAAACTGCTCTACGCGGGCAAAGCTGGCGGCTCCCCCAGGGCAGCAGTGACCGGAGGGGACACTGGGCTTCTGGGGAGGCGCTGTCTCTGGCTGCTCCTTCTAGCTGTCCTCTCTGCAGCCCGATTCTCTGTGTGTCACATGTCTCAATGAAGCTTGTGCCAAGTGCCAACAGCAGGAGCCGCGAGGCCTGGGGACGGCTGTGCTGTCTCAGAGCATCTGGGGGCCGGTCACCTGGAGGGACAGTCTCCCGTCATTACAACTCCAGGGACCGTAGGCCAGCAGGTGGAAGGGCGGGAGGTGAGCAGGGAAGCCGGCCAGCGGCCGCCCCTTGACTTCTCTTGACTTTCACTGCCCGCTGGGGAGCCTCGCCATGTCCACGCACGGCGGCCCTGGGGAGGCCGTGCCCCAGCAGGCCCGCAGCCCTGCTCTCAGCCCTCTGCCCTGGGGCAGGGCTCGGGCACTGCGGGTGGGAGCGTCCTGCTGCCCTTAGGCTGACCCACGCTCCGTGTTGCTGGCCTCTTCTGTTTAACCCCTCTGGTGGGGGCGGCTTGAGGTCCCTGACTGTCCCACCCCCTCTGCTGCCACCAGTGCAGAGCTCGGCCCTCTGCCTCAGGGACATGGGTCTGTGGCCAGCTCCCCGCGCACCGTCCTGTGCCGCGCAGGAAAGGGCAGCGTCCCGGGCTCTCAGCTCAGGCCCGGGAGCCCTCAGCACCCCAGCCAGGCAGCTCCCAGTCCCCACGGCGTGTGCGACATCTTGTACCCAAAGGCCATGTGTCCCAAAGGCCTGGTCACCAGCCTGTGGCACTATTAGGAGGTGGGCCCTGGAGGGGTGCTGGACGCGCCTCCTCACTCCGCGCTCCCGCCGTGGTGCTCAGCCTCACCACAGGCCCAAGGCGACACCACGGGACGACGGGCTGAGACCTTCGGAATGAACGAACCTTTCTTCTTCAGGTGGTTGTCTCAGGTATTTTGTTGCAGCTACAGAAAAGCATCCCCCGCACCAGATGAAGTTGACGGTGTGCAGAGGGGCTCGGCCCCAGCAGCTCCAGGGCCCCGCGAGCCCAGGCAAGCCCTCACCTCCTGGGCCGGTGCCACTCCTCCTCAGTGGGGGGGGGGGCAAGGAGCCCGCAGGCCCTGCCTCTCGGGGACACCAGACAGCTGTGTCCACTGCAAAGGCCAGCAAGCAGGACCTGTTGTCCCTTTCCAGGTGCCTTGGTGGGCAGGCTGTGGGTGGGTGGGGCCAGGGACCAGCAGTGTCCCTGGGCGCTGGCTCCCTGGGTCCCTGGCTCGGAGTTTCCCATGTGACCCCCCTCTGTCCTCCCTTCCTCTTGCTCTCTCTTGGAGTCTCTTTCTCTGACTTGGTGGGTCGATGGGGGTCCCAGGAGGCACCCACCCCCACAGGGGGCCACCCCCATCTCAGCCGCGGCCCCAGCACCTGCTTTAGGAGCCCACGTGCCCTGGGCCCTTCTGCCCGCCAGGAGCACCCAGCCCAGCAGCTCTGGGTGGGGGCAGGTCACCTCGCCACAGTCCCTGCACCTCCACAAGGGCCACCCCACAGGTGCCAGGGCCGTGCCAGCCTGGAGGGAGCGCCCTGCGCTCTGTTGGAATTAACCCAGGAAGGACGTGGCCTGGGCCTGCTCCTGTGTCCGCCACCCCCGGGCCAGGCCTGTGCCTGCACCTGCTCACGTGAGCAAGGGTGATCTTCATGGGGACCTGCAGGGACCTGCCACTGTCACCCTCGGTTTAAGAGGAAGGGAGTGAGGCGAAGGAGCCGGCTCGGAGCCACACGTGGGCCCTCCCCCCCGCCCCCCGTCTTGCCTGGAGGGGGACAGGGGCAGCCCCGGGGGCACCCAGCGCATCTGGGAGCTGGGGCCGAGCAGGCATCAGAGGGAGAATGTCCACTGTGGTGGGAGGGGTCAAGGGAGGCAGCCTGGCCAGGACCGGGCAGCTGGGGAGCAGGGTACCTGGCAGTGGGCACCACAGGGCAGAGGCCAAGGGGTCAGCTCTGGGGGGAGCTGAAGGCCCTCGGGGGCTCCAGGACCCTCGGAGGTCTGGGGCTGGGAGGGCTGTGGCACTGCTGGCCCTTCTGCTGCTGCCCGGGGAGCTGCTCGTCACATCCTGGGGACTAGAATGTTCTTAGGTTCTGAGTTCCCCCTCCAAATGGAAATACGGAAAATTCCTCTCGTATCCCCGACAGACGCGTCCCTGCCAACCCTCCGCCCAGGGACCCAGGGCACAGATCTCGCTGGAGCTGCTACTGACCCACCCTTTCATCCCCTCTGCCCTCTGGTCATCTACTGACCCACCCACCATCCTCCCGTCCCCCACCCACGACCCTCCGGTCTCCCACCCTCTCGACACCCACCCCTCCCCGCCCCATCCTGTCTGCCCCTGGTGTGTCGGTGACACTTGTGTCACTATGACAGAACGCCGAGTGTCGTCAGGTTAAGTTTGAAACTTTATTTAGTGGATAGTCCAGGTTCAAAGGGAGGCTCAGGCGTGGTCTGGGCTTCTCCTGGTGGGGGGCAGTCCAGCTGGGCATGTGTGGGAGGAAGGGACACGCCCGAGCCAGTCAGGAGCCCTTCCGGAGTCCCAGGAGAGCCCTCGCAGTCCCCGGGGCCTACAGACCCTCCACGAAGGGCCCTTCAGGGTCCCCCACCTCTCGTGATGCCACTGGGCACCAGGCTTCGTGCCCCAAGCCCTGGGTGGACAGGCCACACCCGAGTCAGAGCGACCTGAGCCTGGTTGAGCTCACGCCAGGCCCACCTGTGCGCCCCCACAGACGCCCGCGCCCGGGTGCCAGTGCAGCGGGTTCCCAGGTCGCGTGTCCTGCGAACACACTCCTGGTCCCCGATGTGCTGTCACCTGAGCGCCAGCAGGTGCCCTGGGCGTTAGCTCCAGGGTGACCGGAGGTGCCCGGCCTGCGGCGTCAGCCCACGGGCACGGGCAGCGTGTGTGGACCCTCGCGAGCTGACACGGACACCGGGCTCACACCCGCAGCCACAGGCCCCCTGGTGCCGAGCAGCCGTGCAGGAGAGTCCCCGCGTCCCTCGGCTGGCCGACTGGAACCCGCTTAACAGCTGCTGAGGAAGGAGCCCGGACAGGGTCGGCCCACACAGGCTCCGCACCTCGGCTGCCTGGGGACCAGACCAGGCCAGGCTCAGCCATGCCGGGCAGAGGACAGGGAGGGGACACCGTCACTGTAGTGCCAGCCTGCCAGGCCCTCCACGGGCCCGGGAAGGAGCGGGCTGGCCATGAGCAGGGCACCGCCCCCCCCCAGCCGCCTCTCTGGCTTCCTTTTGTCCCCCGTCCGGGGCCTCCGCCCTGCCCCGCTGCCGCCCTGAGTGGCAGCCCAGCTTCCCGTGCCCACCGCACACGGGCTGCTCCTCGGGCCACCTCACACCCACCGCCAGCACTGAGGACAGCAAGGGTCCCCAACCTGCCGGCCAGCCTGGCTGTCCTCGGGGCTCACTGCCTGCCGGGCGCCCCCTCTCCTCCCGTCGGCCCCTCCTGCACCCTCTGGGGACTCCACCTCCGCTCAGAGCCAGCAGGGGACACTGGCTGAAGCCCCCCAGGCCGGCTGGTTCTCCAGTGCACACCCGGGGCTTCCCCTGGTGGCCACCTCCACAGCCAGCGCTGGCCCAGAGGACAGGCTCACCGTGGCCAGGGGGAGGCCGGAGCCCTCCAGATGCCCGTGGTGAGTGCTGCCGGAGCTTCCTTCGGTGGCACAGAGGGACACGCCCTCCTCCAGGCCCACGTGTCCCCACAGGGTCAGGCCTGTCCCTCCCACCAGCCCTGGTCCTTCTGGTCTTGAAAGGCGCCTTGTCACTCTCCGTGGCCAGTTCTGGGGACACTAACTTGGTGGTTGGTCTGATTCCTGGGAGCCGCGGGGCAGTCGCCCTCATCCACAGGGGCGCTGAGAGGCCTCCCGCTGCCCCTGGAGGACACCCACCCAGGGGCCTGGACCCGGGTCTGGCTTGGCCCCCAGTGACCTGGGCTGACCCTGTGCAGGGCAGAGGGGCCCGAGGGGTGTGGGTGCAGGATTCAGTGCCTGCTCCCAGGGCCCCGTGCCCAGGGGGCAAACCGTGGTCATCTGAAGCACAGAGCAGGGGACGGACCCAGTGGGAGCCGCCTGGACGCTGCTCTTCCCACAGCACCCCTCCCCCCGCCCGCTGACCTCCCAGGCCCCCAGGGGAGGGAGCAGCAGCCTCCTTTTTCCCAGGCTCCAGGAGGGGCGGGCCCTGTGGTGTGGGAGGCCTGCCCGAGTCCCTTCTGTCCCTAGACTGAGCCAGGGGGCTTCAGGAAGGGCTGACCGGGCAGGGCTCATCTCCTCTTAGCACGCCCTGAAGCAGGAAGAGGAGCACAGAGAGGCACGTGGTGCACCAGGGTCACACAGCACAGGATGGGACCGAATCTGTTGTTCCTCCCGGGTGCTGGAGGCCCGTCTCCACCTCCTATCCATCTTTCCATCATAATGAGCTGTTTTTCTTTTAAATTCAAGTTCCATTTACATGCGGTGAAGCGCGGGTTCTGATGTGAAGGCTCAGGACTTCCTACCTGGGTCCACACGGGACATTTCCATCACCTGGACAGTCCCCTGGTGTCCTCCTAGTGGATCACCATAGGGTCACTTGGTGGCTCGTGGACTTAATGGTGTCTCCTCCTTGGTTCTGGCTTCTTCTGTTGAGCCCGACGTTTCAAGGCTTGTGGCTGCTGTGTGTACCGTGCACTGTCCCTTTTTTCCACTGAGTAATATTCCATGGCGTGGATCTGCCGTCTGCCTGCTGGTGGCGTGAGGGCACGTGCAGTGGGGTGGGGTGAACGTGGTTTCTGTGAGCTTCCAGGCGTGAGGCAGCTCCCTGTGGGCGTCTGGGCTGGTTTCCACTGGACCGTGGTTTGCTGGGCTCTAGGGGAGACGGAGACTTAGCCTATGAGAAGCCGTGAAGCCTTTAGAAACGCTGTGGGAAATGTCAAAGCAGGGAGGAGCGGGAAGACTCTGGTGGCTCCCCGCCCCTGGGTGGCAGCCAGCGCATCCCCAGAGCCATCTGGGGTGCTCCTAGTGTGGCAGGACGGTCTCAGCAGACCTTCTCCGGGGACCCCAGCCTGGGCCACCGACTTCCTGGGCTGGGGGCCTCTGGAGAGGTCACCCGCTCTGGGAAGGCCAAGGGGCGGTGTCCAGTGGACCCCACGTGGGACTAAATGGGAGGTGACGTGGGCCCCTCCCCCACCGTGACTCCTCCTGGTGGCCCGAGGCCAGGGGCGGCCTCGCCTCCCGGCCTGCACCTCAGGCTCCTGCTCTTTGTCCCTGCGTTGCCACTTGCGGTCCCCGGCAGCCAGTTCTCAGGCAGCCCTGGGATGCAGCTGCTGGTGGTGTTGGGGGTGGGGTGCGTGTGCAATGCACACTCAAGCCACACCATTTCCTGAGCCCTGCAAGGGTCCCGCCTCAGCCCCTGCAGGGCACCGGCCTGTTCCCCAGCCAGCAGCAATCCCACCCCCGAGGGCTCTGGGTTCTCCTGGTGCCAGGGTTTTGCAGCCCATTAGAAGCAGTGCAAGGCCAGGCGGCCCACGCCTGTGATCCCAGCGGCTGGGGAGGCTGAGGCAGGAGGATCTCCAGTTCAAAGCCAGCCTCAGCTCCAGCAAGGTGCTAAGGGACACAGCGAGCCCCTGTCGGGGGCTGGGGAGGGGGCTCCGTGGCTGAGTGACCTTGAGTTCCATCCCTGGTAGCCCCCCAAAAAGAAGCGGTATAAGGAGGGACCAGGGCTGCTCCCGCAGAGCCCCCTCCTCAGGGCCACCGTCCTCACTGGGGTCCCCACTCGGGGGTCGGCGGCTGAGGTTTCGCAGATTCATAAACGGGGGCTGCTGGGGCCCGGCGCGAAGCCTCCCTGGCGCTGCTCTGTGTGGCCCCCGACCCCAGCCGCGGAGCCGGGACCCCAGCTCACAACAATGCCCGCCCGGCCTGGGTGGCACCGCGCGGTCCCACTTGAAAAGGGCTTTCGCGGGGGCTGCCTTTTAAGAGGGGAACAATTGGCAGGAGGCCTGGCGCTTATTCATGCAGAAGAGCCATGAGCAGCCCCTGCCGTCCGTGTCAGGGTGGGCAGTGCCCAGAGCAAGGGGCCCGCGGGGCGGCGGGAAGCCGGTCGCTAGGAGACGGCTCCCAGGCATCTCCCCGCGGCCCCTGGGGCTCCCTCCAGCCCTGGCCCAGCCCTGGCCTGGCCCTGCTCTGTCCCCGCTCTGTCCCGTGTGTGTGTGTGTGTGTGTGTGTGTGTGTGTGTGTGTGTGTGTGTGTGTGTGTGTGTGTCGGCCACCTAGCGTCTCCGCTGTGCACTGAGGCCTGAGTGACGGCCACCCTCTCTGGGCCTCCCTTCTTGGGCCACGGGGGACATTCCCAGCATCCCTTGCTGCTCTGAGATGGAGCCCACTGAGGTTCTCCCTCGGGTTCCTCAGTGGGTTCCCCCAGCCCCAGGAGCCGACCAGGCAGGCCCGGTTCGTGGCCGTCACACACCCACCTCCGACCCCTGACCACCTTTGATGCTGCCCCTGCACCCACCCTGCTCCGCCTAGCGGGAGGCAGGGCAGGCGGGAGGACCCTGGCCAGCAGGGTTGGCCTCCGAGGCAGGCCGTGCTCTTGGCCATGCAGGGTCCCTTGGGCTGCCGGGACCCTCACCCTTCCCAGGCCATGCTCACCCCTCTCTGGGACTCAGCCCTCAGGCAAGGCCTCTGGGAACCTCAGCACTGGTGGCCAGAACGTGTCTTGGTGGACCCGGATGGGCCACCTCCTCTCTGTCCACCCTCAATCTGGGTGTGTACCTGCCCCTGCAGATGCCACGTCCCCATGGTCCCCCGCATCCTCTCATCCAACCCTGTGGCCCCTTCCCCTTCACGCCAGCCCCATGGGCCTGGCCGCTGGCTATCTGGTCCCTCTGTGGTGTCCAGGTGCAGGGGTGACAGGAATCAGCAGGACCCCTCTTCCTGGCCACCCAGCCTCGGAGGGAGCAGGGCCCTCTGCCATCCTGAAGGGTGGACAGGAGTCAAGTCCCGGGGCCCAGAGCTGTGGGTCACCTGCACTGGCCGGTTCTCTTGTGGGCAGAAGAGCAAGAGGCCAGGCCAGCACTGCCCCCTGGCCTCAGGTTCCCCATCGGAAGGGTCCTGTCACATCAGCTGTCCCTGGGCTCACTCTGGGGGCAGCTGGCCCGCCCACCCCTGCCCGGCGGACTGCAGAAGCACCGTCTGGCCACTTGGAATTGAACCAGTGGAGACCTGGAGGTGGCCGTGCAGGACAGAGCTGAGTCCCTCCAGCGGAGTGTGTTCGGACCAGCTCCAAGGAAGCGGTCACAGGTTCTCAGGACGTCTGGGAACGCTGCTGACCCCGGCCCAGGCTGACAGCCCAACATCGTGTGCATGAGCTGGAAACAAGGCCAGCAGCGGTCCAGCCCAGGGCTGCCCAGGGCCTTTCACCAGCGTCTGCGCCCTGAGCCGCCACCCCTCCCCTACGTGGTGGAGCCACACCCAGCCGCCCGGAACTCCTCAGTGACTTCCAACCCTGTCCAGGGACTTTGGTGGCTTGTGACAGGCCACGGCAGGAGTATTGACTCCAAGGAATTGGCCAACCTTGATGGATGGCCTTGTTGACCACGCAGCCTTGGGCAAGCTCTAGAGGAGACGCTAAGGCGGGGTGAGCTTGGGAGTGCGTCACCCTGCAGCCGCCCAGCGCCAACGCGGAAAACCGAAGGCAGATTCTTCCAGTGTCCGGGAATCATTACCCACTTCGTCACCCAGTTCTTAGCCGAGAGTCTGACCGGGTCTTGAGCAGGGAGCAGGGGCTGACGCTGGGCTTCTGTTGGTTTATATCTAGGTGTCACTCGTCAAGGGAAGTGTCAGCCCCGGCCACCGAGCCACCTGCTCACGGGCCACAGAGCCAGCAGCGAGGATCCCCATAGCCACCTGGGGCCGAGTGACTGTTGGCAGGTCGGGCCTGGGCCCCGCTGGGGGTGGAGTGGGTCACCAGGGAGAGCTCCGCTCCTGAGCCACAGTCAGGGCTTCTCCCAGCTGGCCACGCGCACACCGCCCGTCCCCAAGCCAGGAAACAGCATTGCCACAGCCCAGACACCCTGGGGCCCGCCTGGCGGCCCTGCCCCAGAGGTAAGTGCTTCTTGGACCCCATCTTGGCATGGCCCCGATTCTGACGTGGGCGTTCCTATGAGCACGTCGGAGAGGCTCACGCACGCAGGGCCCCGCAGCTGTCCACGCCCACTCTCCAGAGCCTGGTGTCCACCCTGGTAAGGATTCCACAGCTCGTTCAGCTGTCTCTTGTGGGCGGACACTCGGGTTTCTGGCTTGGAGCTGCTACAAACGGTGCCACGGTGAACAACCTGCGTGCCCCGGGGTGAGCCCACGTGTGACTCTGCAGCGTGGCCTTGAGGGGCCAGGCCCGGTCGCGGGTTCAGCTTGAGCAGATTCTGCAAAACCGTGTCTGAAGGGTTGCACCCACCTAGCCCCGCAGGCACTGGGAGGGTGGGGACGGAGGCGTCACGGAGCCCTGGCTGAGGTCTTGCTCCTCTCCATGGAGGCCCCGGGAGCGAGGGCGGAACACAGGGCCCTCTCCACACAGGGTTGGCCACAAGGTCGCCCTCTGCAAGGTGACGTTCAGGTCTGCTGCCCGCTTCCTGTGGCTGGTGCTGGAGTGTGCACAGGGGGCCCTGCCCGCTCCGTGTTCCGGGACCTTGGGAGCCTCCAGGGTGGCAGGTCGCTCCTGGCGGCCGTGGGCTGCTCTTCACACGGAGTCGCTTCGGCCCTGGTGCAGGTAAGTGGAGCGTCCTCCCGGCCGGCACTTCCTGTGTCCTGTTTAAGGCTCTCTGCCCCGTCCAGCCCCCTCCAGATCTGGGTAAGTCCTTCACTTGGGGACACGAGAGGACTCAAAGCCACTCACTGAGGAGGTCCTGCAGTGGCACCTGTCACACACGTTCCTGGGGTCCTGGGTCAACCTGGGTCCCCGTCAACGCCTGGAGCCTGAGCCCCTGCGGCTGCCCTCGCTGCCTGCCGGGTGCTGACCTTGGACTTTGTCAACAGAGCTTGGCTGCTTTTGCCCTCTGAAGCGTCCCGTGTCAGTGTCCAGCCAGAGGGACATGGCCAGGGAAACGTGGGAGTGAGGCCGAGCCTGCCCCAGGACGAGGGCAGCACCCTGCCGCCTCCCCGTGTGTCCAGCCCTGCTTCGTCCCAGGCTCTGGGGCTCCGAGTAGCCCCGCTGCAGCCCTGGGGACCTCCAGCCACGCTTCCCCGACCAGGAACCTGGGCCCTGGCACGGCCACTGACCCGGGATCCCCGTGTTTAAGTGCAGAGAGAACATCGTGAGCAGGGCCCGCCTGGGCCACGCCGCTCACTCCTCAGCCCGCATTTCCAAGGCCCCCGAGGCCCACCCTGTGCCAGGAGCTGGGCCCAGCGCTGGGGCTGCATCCTCACGCCCATCCCCTACATCCGTCCAGGCGGCCCCAGGACAGAAGCCCTCAAGATGAAGAAGGGACACTCCCCAGGCTGAAGAGAGGCATACACAAAGGTCCTGGGGCACAAGAGCCCCCGTGAGCCCTTGTGACCCATCCGAGGAAGACGGGGACTGCGGGGGTGCAGGTCCGACGGGAGGCGGGAGCCGCTCTTTCCTGGCGATGCAGGGGCAGCTAGAGGCCACGAGGAGGGACACGATGCCGGGAGAAGGTGGGGAGGCAGAGCTCGGGTGGCCAGCCCTCTTCTGTTGGAGGTGACAGTGGTCTGATAGAAAGAGGAGAGAGACCACCGTCAGCAGGTCATGGAGCAGAGGGAGGGGCCAGAGTGGGATGAGGAGTGGGTCCCTGGTGGCAGACAAGAGCCAGGGTGGGGCTGGGTGGCAGAAGCAGCCGCCCAGACTCCTTGGAGCCAGCTGGAGGCTGCTCGGGAGGCGGGTGGGGGTGGAGCCCAGGTGTGGAGGCCGCGGGGAGGGGTGAGGAGGCCTCCGGGCACCAGCGTGGGCTCCTCCCAGCGCCTGCTCCCTGAGCTTCCGGGGAGAGAAGGAGGGCAGCCCGCGGTGGCCAGCCAAGCTTACCCAGCGCCTCCCGCCATTCCACAGGCTCTGGATTGTCCCCAGCCACACACAGGCCCTTCCTGTGGCTGGCCACACCCGAGAGGAGCCCCGCCCCCTTTGTCCACCACACCCCACGCGGCTGCAGCAACTCGCCACAGGGAGGGGCATGGCCGGGGCCTGAGCGTCCAGGGCCGTGCCTGACCCCGGGCAGAGGCCAACTCGGGTGCCTCCTCCTCCCATTCACAGCCGGGGCAGGGAAGCTGGGGTGCCCCGTGCCCGGGGTGTCGTTTCTGGCTCCCAGGTAGGGTGGGCGGGCACCACGCCCATGTGTGCAGGGCCTGCCTTTCCAAGGGACCTGCGCGGTCTCAGGCTGGCCAGGGCCGTACGGAAGGTCCTCCTCGCCCTGGAGGCCAGGCTCCACCTTCCGATGTGCCCTGGGC
Source organism: Ictidomys tridecemlineatus (assembly GCF_052094955.1). Classification (NCBI taxonomy): domain Eukaryota; kingdom Metazoa; phylum Chordata; class Mammalia; order Rodentia; family Sciuridae; genus Ictidomys; species Ictidomys tridecemlineatus. The sequence continues at coordinate 4,484,822 of NC_135480.1, read as the reverse complement.
CTGCCTGTACCCAACGAGCACTGCTCGGCCGCCCCTCCTGCCAGGGTGGCAGAGCTGCCCAGAGCCCCTCTGTCCCCTTGAAGTCCCCGGTCCATTCCAGAACGCAGGAAGCGCACTGATAAAGGACAGGAGCAAAGGGTCAGTAAGCCCCTCCTGGTGGAAATGGCGCCAGTTTCAGCTCCAACACCAGGGCATCTCTGTGCCACGGTGACGGAAAACTAAAGCCACCAGGCCAAGCAGGGGGCTCCAAAATGTGTCTGAGGGAGCCCGCTCCCCAGACTCTGTGCAGGGCTGCTGGACAGAGTGGCCGGACAGGAGGACCTCAGGAGGCCCGGCTGCAGCCCGCGCTCAGACTCGAGCCCAGTAGTGCAGGCTCCGAGGCCTGGGAGGAGAACCGCGGGGGCTGCGCCTCAGTCTCCCCTGGGGCTGGGATCCCGGAGCCCCCCCTGTGGCACGGTCGTGTCTCCTTGGAGAAGTGACTGTGGGGGCCCTCACCAGGGCCGCACCCAGGTAGGCTTGGGCCCAGTGCCCGCCCGCCCCCCGCAGGTGCTCGAGAGCTGACCCCAGCACCCACTCCCTGTCCCAGAGTGTCCCCAGGGCCCTTCAGAGGTGACCCTCCAGCCGACCCTGAGCAGCCACGGCTGGCTGGGCCAGAACAGGGTCTGTCCTGCTAATCCACATGGAACCAGGGGAAGGGCCCCTGTCCTTTGTCTGTCCCCCCACCCTCCCACCGACCCTCCGTGTGTTCCCCTCCCGGCAAGCTGCCCCCAGGCCCCAGCCCCCAGCTCCGCCCTGAGGTTCCTGGGACCCAGGTAGGTGCAGCCTCCCAGGGGCTTGGCAGTCACGGACCCCGGTCTGCCGACCGGTCGGAGTCCTTCGCCGCAGCCGCAGGGGGCCCTGAACCTCTCCTCTTGGCCCTGGGGGTCTCTGGCTGGACCTGCTGGCCGGCCATCCCAGCCCGCCGTCTCCCTCACGCAGCGCCTGGCCTCTCTCAGCTCCACGGTGAGTGTCCTCTGTGCCCGGTTCTGGGCTCTCCTGGGGTGAGTCCCGGGGGAGGAGGGCGGCAGCACTTCCTGCCGGAGGCTGCCCAGCTCCCTCGCGGCCACCCCCAGGGGCTTCTGGATTCACCCCTACTTTCTGGAGTGAGGGATCTGGTGGTGGTTTGGGCTGGGGATATTTACAGCAACCCCAAGCCAGACACCCAAGGCCCCTCTGTCCCCTGGGGCAGTGGCTAGCACTGAGGCCCCGAGGCCCCAAGCCTGCTGGTCACCAGCTCCAGATTCCAAGAAGGCAGCCAGGTGTCCGCGGCCTGGCACGGCCGTCCCTCTCTGGGTGGTTCTCTGGGAATCTGAAGTTTGGTGCCGACAGGCCAGGGCAGGCTGGTGGCCAGAATCTCTGGCGGTGACCGGCCACTGGGGCAAGTGGCTGCCCAAGCTCTCCTGCTCCTCCTGGTGACCCTGGATCCTGCTGGGGGGAGCCAGCTCATTCTCCAGGGTCACAGAAGGCCACTGGAGAGCCAAGGAGGTCACAGGCTGGGAAGACGCTGGCACTGTGTCCAGTGGTGTCCAGCCTTCCCAGGCCTGGTTCCCAGTGAGTGGCCACTTGGAGCCAGCCCAGGGCAGGACCGAGGCCAAAGCCCGTGGCCTTGTCTGCCAGGCTGAGTGCGGTCTGCTCCCTGGCTCACCGAGGTCCGTCCCCACACAGCCCTGGGCTCCAGGCAGAGCCCCAGGGCCCTCCGGGGGTGCTGGAAGGACACCGTCTGGGCAGGGGAAGCGTCTCTGGACCCCTGGGTCCAGACAGACAGGGCCACCTCCACAGCGAATGGCCGCAGCCTATTTGCAGGGAGCTGCCCAGACATCCTTGGCCACAAGGAAGCCACCCAGACAGATGGTCGCACCCAGTGAAGCAGAGTGGACCTCCTCAGCAGCCCACACGGTGCCTGCCCGGCACAGGCCCTGCCCCACGAGGCCACAGAGGGTGGAGAGAGAGCCAGGGGCAGGGAGGCGGGCCCACCATGTCCACTGTGTGGCCAGGCTGGTCCCTCCCCTTGGCACTGGGCTCCTTGTGCAGGCAGTGGTCAGGGACGGGGAGGGGGATGGGTGTCCAGGAAGCCTGCCCAGGCCCCTGGCCCAGGAAGGTGAGGGGCCTTCCCTGCTCAGCCTCACCTCTGGAGCTGGGACCGGGAGGAGGGGAACAGCTGGGGTTTGTGGTGACAGTGACCATGGCACCTGCTCAGGGCTCCGGCCATCACCCTGACTCAGCAAGGCCCGATGGTCACTCCATGCTGGGGCTGGGGAGACGGGCCCCACCCAGTCTCCATGGACGAGGCGGGACACGGGGTCCCCGGCCCCAGCTCCCCCTCTGCAGTGCCCTTGCTGGGTGGCCCTTCCAGGAGTACTGTGTCTGGAGTTCCAGTGACCTCTGTGTCCTTAAGAAGGACAGAGCCTTGCATGAAGTTAGAAGGAATCCTGCTTCCTGAGTGCCCACTCTGTGCTGCTCAGTCTCCTTCTCCTTCTGTTTCTTCACCACCCCAGTACCCAGCACCCAGCACCCAGCACCCCAGCACCCAGCACCCAGCACCCATCTTCGCCTGCATCATCCCAGCACCCCAGCACATGGACCCATTTAAACATACCCAGCAGATCCTTGCTCAAGGGCTTCTCTTCAGATGAGGGAAACGGAACCCCAAGTGTGGTCCTGAGGCCCCACATCAGCCCAGTCCCGATGCCGGCAGGTCAGGTGGGGAGCACGCAGCCGGCCCAGAGGGCCAAGGCCGCAGATGAGGCCCGATGTGGGGTGGGCTGAACAGCGGATCGAGACACCGCGTCCTGAACCCCAGGCCCTGGACTGTGGTCTCCAGGGTAAAGAGACCCCGCAGATGAGCCAGCCCCGGGAGCTGGAGGTGGGAGGGGTCCTGGGTTACCTGTGCCCACGTCACCACAGGGTCTTTGTCAGAGGGAGGCAGGAGGGCCAAGCCGAGAAGAGATGGGACATGGCCTGGAGTCCAGCAGAGTCCTCTGGAGTCTCCTCTTCGGCAGCCCCAAGGCCTCGCTCAGCCCACCCTCCTGACCCTTGTCCAACCAGCCTAGAGTCCCCCCCATGTCCATCCCCCGGGGACTGGGCTTGGCATAAGCAGGGGAACACGGTGCGGTCCCTAGCGGTGGTGGGCCCTGCGCGAGTCCTGAAGGCGTGGTCAGTGCCTGAAGGTTAGTACCTGGGTCACCCCACCCCCGGCTCTTGGAGACTTTCAGGGCAGGAAGACTGGACCTAGCCCTGTCCTCACATCGGGCCTAGTGGACTCCCGGGAGAGGTGCAGGACACAGCCGGTGGGCAGGTGCTGGGCTGGGGTGGCCGCTGCCCTGCCCATCCTTCTCCTCCACCTCCCTTTTCTCTGTGGGTCTCTCTGGGCCCAGAGACTGTGCTGGTCTCCGTCCAGACCACCCTGGAAAGCCGCTCTGAGCCCCAGGGTGGACAGGGCCACTGTGGACCTGGCATCCCCGTAGAACCTTCTGGTCCGTAGAACCTTCCGGTTGTTCACTTGCAGGGTCAGTGCTGGGGGTCGCTAGGAGGGAGGAGCGCAGGAAGGAGCAGTGGGGGAGATGGGGGGTCCGTCCAGGGGGAGGCGTGTGGCCGGACAGAGGGGCGAGCCAGGCTCCGTCTTGCCTCTGCTTTGACCCCTGCTGTCCTTGGGCAGTCCCCTGCACACTGGGGCGGAGGCCTCTCAGGGGGTGGTGACCCCACGTGTTCCTCGTGAGCCTCGGGGGGACTCAGCGAGGGGAGTCAGAGGCCCCGGGTGCTCTGGAGCAGGGTGGCCTGCAGGGGCCAGGGCCGGTGAGCAGGGCGGCTGGGGCTTGGCCAGGGGATGCAAGGGCCCCAGAGAGGGCCCAGCGAAGGCCACTTCCAGCCTGGCCACGAGTGGGGAGAGGGCCCCGGAGGCCTCCCGCTCCCCAGGGGCTCCTAGGGTCACTCTGCTGTCTGAAGGAACACGGTCCCTGGGGCCCCAGGCCAGGTCAGCAGAGCAGCCCCTTCTCCCAGGCAGAGTGGAGGCTGCAGGGGCCCCTCGCAGCCTCACTCCTGGGGGGCAGGAGGAGCAGATGGACTTGGTGCCCAGTGCTGCCTCTCTGTGTCCAGCTGGGCAGGTCCAGTGCCCGAGGCCCACCCTGGGTGAAGGGAGGGCAGGTGCCTGCTGGGCCCAGCCCAGGACAGCGGACACACTGTGAGGACCAACAGGAAGGAGGACGCCATGGTCCTTGGCAGGGTGACTGCGGGAGCCCCTCTCCCCCGGGCAGAGGCCCTTCGCCGTCCACCCAGGGCTCTGGTCTCTTCTGGAATGAGCCTGCAGATGGACCCTGCCCCGGGACACGTGGCCTCTGGCCCTGGCACCGGAGTCCCAGGAGGGTGGTCCCTCAGCCCTGCTGGAGGAAATGGACCGAGTGGGGCCCTGCCCCCCAGGCTGCGCTGAGCCCTGACAGTGCCGGACAGGCGCCAGGCCTCTGGCCCCTGGCCTCGAGTGGCCCTTGGCCATCTCCCCTCCCAAGGGCTCTGGGAAAGGCCCTGGCCGTGGGAGGCCCTGCAGGCAGGACCACCCCGCCCTTTCCGCGCGGCCTCTGCAGGACATGACCTCATCCCTCGTGGGCAGCTCGGCCACTGGCCAGCAGATCGTGCTGGGAATGTACTGCTCCAGCCCCGGCCGAGGGAGAGCCTCTGGGAGGAGTGGTCCCTGGGGTCCCCAGGCTCAGCCCCCAGTGCCCTCCTGGGTGGCCTGGGGTGGGCAGGGTCCTCCTCTCCCACAGAACCCTGGGCCACGCCAGCAGCCGCCCGGGACGGGCGTGGATTCAGGGAGCAGAGCGGCCCCTGGCCGGGCCCCGGGCACTGCAGGAAGCAGGCCCAGCCAGAGGAAGCGGAGCTGAGGGCAGCGCCCGGCCTGGGGCAGCCTTGTCCCCCACCCGTGCTCCCCGAGTGCCAGGCTGCAGAGGGGCCTCCGCGGCCTGGAGGGCCCCAACATGGGCCCCCGGGATGGCTGGGGAGGCGGCCGCGGCAGCAGGCTCTCTTCCCCTGCGCAGGAGAAGCAGGTGACTGCTGGGTCCCCACCCTTCCCAGACATCGTCCCAAGGTCATCCCAGGGGCCACATGCATGTGGTCTGCTGCCCGGCCCAGTGTCCCCAGGGTGGGTGTGGCCAGGGAGTCAGGCCCTGCTCAGTTCAGCTACCCACTCGCAGGTGCCTGGCCGGGCACTGCCCCACGGAGGGGCTTCCTTGCATGTGGAGCCTGCCCACTGTCCCTGGGCCAAGCCCCGTGCTTGTTCCTGTGGCCACCACAGACCTGCAGCGTCCACCAAGGACACCCGTCACAGTCCTGGGGTCCAGGCCGGCTCCTCCCAGGCCTCTCCCCTCGGCCTGTGCTGACAGTCCCCTACAGGACACCAGTCATGTGGACCAGGACCAACCCTGTGGGGGACCAGGGCTTCAGTGTGTGAATCTGGAGGGCAGGCCATTTCCACTCAGCCCTCACAGTCCCCAAGGAGGCCCAAGAGCCCCTTCCTGCCTCGCTGGCTCACTCTGTGGACACCGAGTGGACATGACCTCCTGGGGAACAGGATGTGGGTGGCCAAGGGCCCTGGCCTCAGGACAGGAAGGCAGAGGAGAATCACCAGGCCAGGAAGCCAGGAGCCCGGGGTCGGGGGTCCTGGCCACCCCTCCCAGCTCACCTCTGCTGAGCCCTGCTGAGCGCTGCCCGCAGAACCTGCCGGAACCCCCACACCCTCACGGCTCAGGCCAGCCCTGGTGTCTGGGCTGGAGAGCTTCCCAGTCCCCCAGGGCAGCTGCAGACCTAGGCTCTGTCAGGCTTTGGGGACCCCATGGAGGAGGCTGGGCAGGCCCAAGTCTCCCCATTTTCCAAAAATGAGGCCCCCCAGAGCCAACAGGTGGGAGGCCAGACACCCTCCCGCTCCTCCTCCACCTGCGTTTCTGGCCATTGGTGCCACCTGATGCCAACCCACCTTCGATCCTGTCCTCCCCTCCCTGGACATGGCCCTCAGGAGGTGCCCTTGCCCCGTGTGTACCCTGAGCCTGCCCTGCCTGCACTCTGTGTCCTTGGCTGGACTTGTCTGGGCCCCAGGACTTCTACAGGAGACGCTGAAACCTGGATCCAAAGAAATGAGAGAGTCACAGAGAAGCGGCCAACGAGTCCTCTTGGACTCCCGAGTGGCACTGAGTCCACCCTGGGCGCTGGGGCTCGGCCTGTGACCTGAACAAGGCTGCATTCCACGAGGTTCGTAGCAGGACTGCCCGGGCCGGGGCTCGTGCGGAGGCCCTGCGTCTTCCCGTGGGCACCCCGAGTGGGCAGCCCAGAGCCAGGTGCCATGCCCATCACGGCTGAGGAACTGCGCTAGGAGAAGCGAGCGGTCACTGGGCACGGCGGGCAGCAGCACACCTGCGGGTCCCCAAGACCGCCCGGTTCTCCCTGAAGAGAGGCTTCCCGGAGGAGGGTGCTGTCTGGAGGTCCCCCAGGGGCAGCCTGAGGCGCGGGGTGAGCGCTGGGCGTGGGCTGGCTGCAGGACGCAGGTGGGAAGGGGCACAGGAACCCCTCGGCCTCTCCAGGGCCACCCATAGGGTGGGCTGAGCCGGCAGGAGCCACCACTTCGCCTCCAGAAGGTCCTGGCCACAACCAGCCACGAGGCAGCCCCCTGCCTCCGTTCTGGACTGCCCACAGCATCGGTGCTGTGGCTGGGGGATGCGAGGGCCACACCTGGAGGGCGACCAGAGGCCCCTCCCTCCCTCCCAGGGCACCCAGAAGCAGCCAGTCCAGGCTCCGGGCTGTCACTCGAGCTCGGGAAAGTGGGCGTCGCTACCAGGAGGCAAAGGGCGGGTGTCAAGGTGCCCTGAGCCTCACGCCTGGAAGCCCGGGCCTGAGAATGTGACCCTATGTGGACATTGGGTCCTCATCCAAGGTGGCCTGGTCCTGATAAATAGGGACTTGGACACAGAGAGACCAGCCTGGAGGGAGGGTGGCCGTGTGAACTCAGGATCCGATGTCGCATCTTCAGGCCGACAAAGGCCAGGGGTGGACAGGAAGCCAGCGGCAGCCCAGGAAGGATGAGGACCCTGCCCCCGCGGCTTTGGAGGGGCCTGGCCGGGTGACACCTGGACTCTAGCCTCCCCAACTGCAAGAGGATGCACAGGTGTCCCTCAGTCCCCAGTCCAGGGCTTCCTCAGGCAACCCAGGAAGCTCTCACCTGGGGACTGGGGGCGTGGGCAGGTCCCCAGGTCCTGGAAGGGCGATTGCTCTGGGCCCCTGCATTCTGCTTCTGCTCTCAGTGCCCTCTGTCCTCCTCAGACAGTGGCCTCCCCTCACCCTCCTTCCACCAAGAGTTGCATGGCGCACCCCAACCCGCCCGGCCTCCAGCCGCGATGTGACCCCTCTGGGCCTCTTATTGAGGTTCTCAAGCACCAGGCTGAGCCACAGGGGTTGATGGGGCTCAGGTCCCTCTTGTCCTGTCAGCCCTGGATGGGGTGGAGGACGGTCAACAGGCCCCTAGGGTGGCCCCTGTGGCTGGTCACCATGGCTATTCCTGAGTCCCCAGTCTCCTGGCACATGAGACTCTAGAGGACAGTCCTTCCTGCCTGTCCCTGGCTGTGGCCACTGCGCTCCTCCTCTGCCGTGCTCTCCGCGGCCTCCGCCCTCTGCTGTGTCAGTCTTGGCCTCCTCTGCTGCTCTGATAGGACACCTGCCATGTGTGGGAGCCCAGGTTGAGCTTCCCACCAAGCCCCAAAACTAGGCCAGGGAGCCCCTTATCCAAGGGAATCTCAGAGGCCACCTCTAGGTCAGCCATGGTCACCAACATCAGAACCCAGCATGTGACACTTAACATGCTACAGGGAGAGGGTCCTACAGAGGAGGTGGCCCCAAGGAGGAGGAGACCTCATGGAGAAGGCCCCATGTAGAAGGAGGAGGAGTACCCAGGGGGAGAAGGAGGCCCCATGGAGGAGGAGGAGGAGACTATATGTAGGAGGGGACCCCATGGAGGAGGAGGGGACCATAAAGGAGAGAAGACCTCATGAAGGAGGAGGAAACCCCATGGAGGAGAAGGAGGAGAATCTATGGAGGAGGAGGGGACCCCATGAAGAAGGAGGATACCCATGGAGGAGGACAGGACCCCATGGAGGAGGAGGAGACCCCATGAAGGAGGGGACACCATGGAGGAGGAGGGGACACCATGTAGAAGGAGGGAACCCCATAGAGGAGGAGGAAACTCCATGGAGGAGGAGGGGACCCCATGGAGGAGGAGGAGATCCCATGGAGGAAGAGGAGGAGATCCCATGGAGGAGGAGGGACCCCATGGAGGAGGAGGAGATCCCATGGAGGAGGAGGAGATCCCATGGAGGAGGAGGAGATCCCATGGAGGAGGAGGGGACCCCATGGAGGAGGAGGAGATCCCATGGAGGAGGAGGAGATCCCATGGAGGAGGAGGAGACACCATGGAGGAGGAGGGGACCCCATGGAGGAGGAGGAGACCCCATGGAGGAGGAGGGGACACCATGGAGGAGGAGGGGACACCATGGAGGAGGAGGAGACCCCATGGAGGAGGAGGGGACACCATGGAGGAGGAGGGGACCCCATGGAGGAGGGGGAGACCCCATGGAGGAGGGGGAGACCCCATGGAGGAGGAGGGGACCCCATGGAGGAGGAGGAGACCCCATGGAGGAGGAGGAGGGGATCCCATGGAGGAGGAGGGGACCCCATGGAGGAGGAGGGGACACCATGGAGGAGGAGGGGACACCATGGAGGAGGAGGAGACACCATGGAGGAGGAGGGAACCCCATGGAGGAGGGGAGACCCCATGGAGGAGGAGGGGACCCCATGGAGGAGGAGGAGACCCATGGAGGAGGAGGAGGGGATCCCATGGAGGAGGAGGGGACCCCATGGAGGAGGAGGGGACACCATGGAGGAGGAGGGGACACCATGGAGGAGGAGGAGACACCATGGAGGAGGAGGGAACCCCATGGAGGAGGAGGGGACACCATGGAGGAGGAGGAGACCCCATGGAGGAGGAGGGGACACCATGGAGGAGGAGGGGACCCCATGGAGGAGGAGGGGACACCATGGAGGAGGAGGAGACCCCATGGAGGAGGGGGAGACCCCATGGAGGAGGAGGAGACCCCATGGAGTAGAGGGGATCCCATGGAGGAGGAGGACACCCCATGGAGGAGGAGGAGACCCCATGGAGGAGGAGGAGACCCCATGGAGGAGGAGGAGACACCATGGAGGAGGGGACACCATGGAGGAGGAGGAGACCCCATGGAGGAGGGGGAGACCCCATGGAGGAGGGGGAGACACCATGGAGGAGGGGACACCATGGAGGAGGAGGAGACCCCATGGAGGAGGGGAGACCCCATGGAGGAGGGGAGACACCATGGAGGAGGGGGAGACCCCATGGAGGAGGCCCCATGGAGGAGGAGGAGACCCCATGGAGGAGGAGACCCCATGGAGGAGGAGGGGACCCCATGGAGGAGGAGGAGACACCATGGAGGAGGAGGGGGAGACCCCATGGAGGAGGGGGAGACCCCATGGAGGAGAAGACCCATGGAGGAGGAGGAGACCCCATGGAGGAGGAGGAGACACCATGGAGGAGGGGACACCATGGAGGAGGAGGAGACCCCATGGAGGAGGGGGAGACCCCATGGAGGAGGGGGAGACACCATGGAGGAGGGAACCCCATGGAGGAGGGGGAGACCCCATGGAGGAGGGGGAGACACCATGGAGGAGGGGGAGACACCATGGAGGAGGCCCCATGGAGGAGGAGGAGACCCCATGGAGGAGGAGACCCCATGGAGGAGGAGGGGACACCATGGAGGAGGAGGGGACACCATGGAGGAGGAGGAGACACCATGGAGGAGGAGGGAACCCCATGGAGGAGGAGGGGACACCATGGAGGAGGAGGAGACCCCATGGAGGAGGAGGGGACACCATGGAGGAGGAGGGGACCCCATGGAGGAGGAGGGGACACCATGGAGGAGGAGGAGACCCCATGGAGGAGGGGGAGACCCCATGGAGGAGGAGGAGACCCCATGGAGTAGAGGGATCCCATGGAGGAGGAGGACACCCCATGGAGGAGGAGGAGAAGACCCCATGGAGGAGGAGAGCACCCATGGAGGAGGGGACACCATGGAGGAGGAGGAGACCCCATGGAGGAGGGGGAGACCCCATGGAGGAGGGGGAGACACCATGGAGGAGGGGACACCATGGAGGAGGAGGAGACCCCATGGAGGAGGGGGAGACCCCATGGAGGAGGGAGGAGACACCATGGAGGAGGGGGAGACACCATGGAGGTGGCATGGAGGAGGAGGGACCCATGGAGGAGGAGACACCATGGAGGAGGAGACCCCATGGAGGAGGAGGAGACCCCATGGAGGAGGGAGGAGACACCATGGAGGAGGAGGGAGACCCCATGGAGGAGGGGGAGACCCCATGGAGGAGAAGACCCCATGGAGGAGGAGGAGACCCCATGGAGGAGGAGGAGACACCATGGAGGAGGGGACACCATGGAGGAGGAGGAGACCCCATGGAGGAGGGGGAGACCCCATGGAGGAGGGGGAGACACCATGGAGGAGGGGGAGACACCATGGAGGAGGCCCCATGGAGGAGGAGGAGACCCCATGGAGGAGGAGGAGACACCATGAAGGAGGCCCCATGGAGGAGGAGGAGACCCCATGGAGGAGGAGACCCCATGGAGGAGGAGGGGACCCCATGGAGGAGGAGGAGAGGTGTCTCCTCCTCCTCCATGGGGTCCCCTCCTCCCTCCATGGGGTTCCTCCTCCATGGGGTCTCCTCCCTCCATGGGGCCTCCTTCATGGTGTCTCCTCCTCCTCCATGGGGTCTCCTCCTCCTCCATGGGGCCTCCTCCATGGTGTCTCCCCCTCCTCCATGGAGGGGGGAGACCCCCTGAGAGAAACCTCCATGGGGTCTCCCCTCCTCCATGGGGTCAGGAATTTGGGTCATCAACTGACCTCTGCTCTGTCCTGCCGCAGTCTGGCTGGGCACAACCAGGAGCCACTTGTCAAAAGAAAGGAACTTTATTTTTAGAACCACACGCCACACCACACAGCTCCTCAGGAAAGCCCCAACTGCCACCACCGGCTTCCACCAGCCTCTCCACCTCCCCCACTCCTCCCGCTCTTGAGGCCGATTGGCTGGGTCATGTGGGCGGAACCAAAAAAGTCCCCAATGAGCAGCTCCGTGGTCTGAAAGGGCGGGGAAACAGCCCAATGAGCATCAAGCAGAGGAGCCAATCAGCTAGAAGTTGCTGGGCCGCTGTGAGCCAATCATCAGCTGGCAGTCTGAAAGGGCGGGGAAACAGCCCAATGAGCATCACCGCAGAGGAGCCAATCAGTTGGCAGCTAGAAGTTGCTGGGCCGCTGTGAGCCAATCATCAGCTGGCAGCTGGAAGATTGCTGGGAAACAGCTCAATGAGCATCACCACAGAGGAGCCAATCAGTTGGCAGCTAGAAGTTGCTGGGCCGCTCTGAGCCAGTCATCAGCTGGAAGCTGGAAGTTTGCTGGGGGCCCTTGGGCTGTGGCTCTCAACATCTCCTTCCTAGATTCACAGGACTCACAAGTCTAAGGACAGCCAGTGCTGTGTCTCCTGGGGTGATGTGGCCTTTCCGAGTGGGTCCCTCCTGCCCTGCCCAGTGCCTAAATGTCCTCTCCAAACTCTCAGCCATGCTCAGAGGGACGTGGGTCGTTTTTATAGGTAGATTTGGAACCGTACCCTGTGTGACCTCAGGTTGTTGGAAGGGAGCAGCCCTTACCGCGGGGCGGTGGCCATGCCCGTCATTCCAGGGATGGGAGGCTGAGGCAGGAGGCTCTCCAGGTTAAGGCCAGCCTGGGCCACTTAGCAAGACCCTGGCCCCAAAGAAAAACTGTAAGGGATGGGATGTGGCCCGTGGCAGAGCCCCCTGGGTCCACGCCCCGGTACCCTGTCCCCCACATGAGATGCGAGGAACGGCTTCCCCTGTAGTGCAGGGCAGGAGGAGTGGCGGGGTAAGGACTGCCAGCCAGCGGGCGGGTGGGCATCCTTTCAGGGCCCGCAGGCGAAGGGGTGCGGGTTTCCGGCCACCCCAGCCACGTTCTGTCACTCTGACGCTCTGTACCTCGGGTGTCAGAGAGGCTTCACGGGACCCCGCAGCCGCCCGCCATCCTGCGTGTGCCCACCCAGGCTCAGGCGGGTCCTGCAGGCCTGTTGGGCAGCAGCGGCCCGCGTGTCCCCACACATGCCCCCTGGTCAGGCTGGCCGGGCTGCAGGCGCTGGGCACAGTCATCACAGGTCCCTGTCCCAGGGAGCCCCCGGGAGGGGTTTGCAGTGGCAGGGGTACAGCCTGGCTCACCACCCACGAGCCCCGACACAAGACCTGGCCAGTGTCTGGCCTCGTTCAGGCTCCTGCCCCCGGAATTCAGCACCGAGCAGGGTGCGAGGGGCCCCTGTGGCACTCGGGCAGGCGGGGTGTGTGAGTGTGCGAGAATGGTGGGTGTGGGTGAGCAAGGGTGTGCGCGAGCCGTCACGGCCCAGGGTCGATGCTCCCCGAGGAGGGGCAGGGACCCGGGTGGGGAGCTGGGCTTCCCAGCAGGGTGGTCCCCCAGGGGAGCCCTGAGGAGAGAGCCCAGTGATTTGGGGCGCAGATGGGGAGGGTAAGGGTAGCCCCTTCCCAACCCCCAGCCTCCAGCCTAACCGTCCTCCTCTTTCCTGGGGAGGCTGGGCCTCAGCGACTCCTTTAGCTGGCCTGAGGGGCTGGTGCAGGGGTGTGCCCCCCCAGACCTGTGACCTTTGCCCCACATTGTCAAATAATGGGGTCAGACGGCGCCCGCGCCACAGAGTGCCCGTGACTCGTCTGCTGCTCTTTGTAGCTATGCCAGTGTGGCTGCAGGTTAAGGCCACGCGCTGCGGAGGAAGCAGGTTGAAGACGTGGTATTTCCTGGGCACATGGCCCCCCGCCACCCTCGAGGCCATCTACAGGGACGCCGGCTAGCGTTCGGGGACGCCGGCTGGCGTTCTGGGCCGGGCCCTGCTAGATCCTTCCCTGGTGCCTTCTCGTTCTGCACGACCCCCTCTGGCCTGCACCTCTCTGACCCACGTGTCCTACAAACTCCCCTTCTGGTCGGTTCCGGAATCTCTGCCCTTTAACGGGTGTCCTTGGTCCCGTGACGTCTGTGGCACTGGTGCTGTGACAGAGGTGCCCCGCCATGCTGTGTCCACCAGTCGGGGCTGTTTGGCCCACCTCCTTTGACGTCTTTCCTTCCCCTTCTACCCATGAGTTAAATCTGACTTAGCCCCTTTGGACTCCACCCACGTGGGGCTTCTAGGGGGCACTGCCCATCTTTGAGGGGTCAACACAATTTTTGACTCGCGTGTTTGACTTGCGTCCCCTGCACTGCCGGGGAAGTGAGGTCCTCCGCAGGCAGGCCAGTTGGCACGCCTTTGCTTTACCCAACGTCATTTAGTGTCTTCAGACGGGAAGGCCATGAGGGCCGCCGTGTGGACCTGCCAGCCCTGGCTCAGACTTCCTCCCAGGCTCCTCGGGCCCTTCCATCTCTGGAGGCCAGCCTCTCCTCCTGGAGGCCCGAGCGGTGAGCCCTTAGTGCTGACCTGCTCTCCACGGCCTCCCTGTCCTCCTGGTCCTCTCCACATTCTCCAGGGTGAGAGCGCTCCGCTCGACGCTCAGTCCTCGGCAGATGTCCGAGTGTCCAGGATGTGCCATGGCGGCCGGCTCAGGGTCACAGGGGACGTCTGGGCTCACCCCTGGTGCACGGTCACAGTGATGGCGGCTCTGCCCCCTGAGGCTGGCCACCCTGGACCCTGGTGCTGGAGGACCGAGGTGGTCCTTGTGTTCTGTGCAGGATTGTGCCCTCTGTGCAGGGCCCTGGTTCGTCCCCACGGGGCCTCAGGCAGGAGTCCCCCCTTTACTAAGGCTGATTCCTGGCACCGATGGTCCCTTTGACAGGTCCACACTCCCCCCAGCCCCCGGGGTTGGTCAGCCTGGGGTGGGTCCGGTTGCAGCGTCCCGCCGGCCACTGTGCATGCTCACTCTCAGCTCCAGCTCCCACAGATGGCCGCTGTCCACCTGCGCCCTGGTGGGTAGAATGGCCTCGACTCCTGCCTTGGATCCCTGAGTTGAGCTGGCCCCGGGGGCTGGGGCAGGGCCTGGGGCCCTCTGGAGCCACACCCCTGGGTTCTCCTGTTAAAGCCTCACTGAGGCCCGTCACCCCATCCGTCCCCTGTTTCGGCAGCCCTGGGGTCTCGTCGTCTGGGGTGCTCACCCCACCCCGCCACCCGCCCTCCTGACCCTCAGTGGCTCCCTGTTACCCTCAGCCTGGACCCTGGCTCCACCTTTGAGGTGCCCCAGCAGGGCCTGGCCCTGTGCTGCGCCTCGGGCTGGACGGGGCTTTTGTACCTGGGAAGTGTCCCCACCTGTGCAGTGTCCCCGGTGCCCACCGGGGCGGCGCCCAGGGGAGGGGGAGGGAGAGAGGGCGAGAGCCGTGGTCTGTGCTCAGGCAGCAGTTTCAAAAGAGTTTGTTTTCTTTCAAAACAGAATATATCGAGCGTCCGGCCTGGAGGGAACCCTGTGGGCCTCAGTGCTGAGTCACATCGGGGACAGCAGCTCAGCTGGACCATGGCAGGGGGCAGCACCGAGGCCCCTGCCCGCTGTGCCAGGTGTGGCCCGGGGTCTGGACCCGGAGCTCGGGGCCTGACATGCTGTTCCTGCGGGAGACACAGAGCAAGGGAGGACGTGAGGTCGCTGAGCGCTGGGCGCGGGTGCAGTCCTGAGGCCTCTGTGTGCCCCTCGGGTGGGCACCGGGCTGGGCACCTCCCACATTGCCTGCTCACACCTGCTGCTGCTTCCCCAGTGCAGGACGAGGGCCAGTGGCCACTGATGTGCCCAGAGTCTGCGGCCCTCTCCAGCCCCACGTCACACGCTCCGTCACCACACGGCCCTGCCTCTGGGCCACCAGCCCCTGTGGCCCTCAGCCCCAACCTGCCTCTGCACACCGCCCGCTCGGCACGCGGCTGCCTGGCACCGCCTGGAGGTGGCGCCGTGCCTGGCCTCCCCTGGGCCTCGTGTTTCAGGGTTCATCCACAGGACGGGGTGCTCGGCTCCTCTTGAGGGCTGGGTGACATGCCACCGGGGACAGGTCTGGAGTCACCTGTCTGTTCTCCCCCACAGTCCCCCACAGACATGATGAAGGTGGGGGACACGCGTTGCCCTGGCGGGAAGCTGGGGCGGACTCGCCGGGCCGTGGGGTGGTCCTGCTGACCGTCTAGGTTCGCAGCCCCGGCTGGGGAGGGTGGCGGGCAGGTGTGTGGGCGAGCGCGGCCTCTGCAGGGCCCAGTGGTCACCGCCGGCTTCCCTTCAGGTTGGGAAAGGCTGAGGAGGGCGGGGAGGCTGCTCCCCACAGCCTGGGGTTCCCCTGCCACCTCGGGGCCTGTCCCAGGCAGCGTGCGCTGCCACCAGCCCCTGCCTCTCGGAGCCCAGCCCAGCGTGTCCCCTGGCCTGGAGGGACGAGGACACCAGGCAGCCCTCGGGTCTCCCTGACAGGGCTGCAGGGCCGCCCCCCTGAGAGACAGTCAGACAGGCGCCTGACCCCCGTCCCCGGGCCACGGCTCCTCTGATTCCAAGTGACCTTAGTCCTGCTGCTCCGTTGGAAGGGACGTCAGCCTGTGTGGGTGGCAGCTGGTATGTGGACCTGAGGGCTTTGGCACCTCTCAAAGGCCCGTGTGGCCCTGGGCCCTCCTGGTGGCCCCGTCGTGACCCCAGGCCCCTGCAGGGGTGACTTTGCCCTGTGTCTGGTTGGGTCCCCAGCCCTGGGAGGCAAGTCCCGTCATTGTCCCCACTTCCCAGGCCAGGAAACCCAGCCTGTGGGGACGACTTCAACCCAGGCTCGGCCCAGACACCAGCGCCTGCTCCCACCCAGGCCCCGGCCCCTACCACGCTGTGCCCCCCTCACGGAGCCCCAGGTCTGCTGGCCACTGACCATGTGCCCCCGACAGCCCTCCATGCCCAGGGCAGGCAGAGTTCCAGAGCCCCCGGCTGCCAGCCCACTTGGGCCCCAGCACCTGGGGTACCACCCTGTGCCCGGAGAGTGGCCGGGAAGCCGGCGGTCCCACAGAGTTCAGAACCAAGGAGTTTTGGGAACCCCATGGTGACAAAGGGGAGATGCCCCTAGAGTTGTGCAGTGCACAACCTACACAACCACGAGCAGGGCCTTGACGGGCCCAGGACAGGCACGAGAGCCCACTGGTCAGGCCCAGCTCATGGCCCCACGGGGCTGCTGGGAGCATGGGCCCAGGAAGCTGCTCAGACAGCCCAGGAGGTGGCCGGCCACCACACGGTTCTCTGATGCTCAGGGTGAGGCTGTAGGGTGGGGGCACCCTATGGGAGCACCCTGGAGCCAGCAGGGGCCTGGAGCCTGGGCCCTGTGCCTGGGTCCCAGCCCTGCCTCATTCTTGCTGAGTGACCAGGGACATTTCACTCCCTGTCTCTGGACACAGCTTCCTTTGCTAGTGGCCACACCCACCACAGGAATGCTGCAGCTGCCCTTAGCATGGAAATGTCAGAACCGGGCAGATGATCCTCCCCAGCTTCCTGTCTGCAGGGCCCTGGGCACTGTCTGGTGCCAGCTGCCCCCTCGACCCTGGAACCCGAACACAGATCAGACTGCAGAGCCGACACTCAGCCACTCCGCCCTGAGCAGGAGCTCCACAGCTGCATTTATTTGGCACCAGCGTGGCAGGCCGCAGGCAGAGCGGTTTCTGTGCTTGGCCTGCTGGTTCTTATGACGGCCCTCTGAGTAAGTACTGCTCTCCAGACCCCACTTCACAGAGAGGAAACTGCGGCTCAGAGAGGGTGAGTCACTTGCCCAAGGTCACAGAGCTGGCTTGTGGCAGAGCTGGGACTTGAGTCAGGCCCAGGTGACTCAGGGAGATGGCTGGTTCTCTCTGTGCTCTGTGCTGCCTCCTAAATGCCCAGCCTGCTGCTCCACAGTAGGAGCAGCCCAGCTGTCCACCAGTGGTGAAAGGGACAGATGCCCTTAATGTGTCCACCAGTGGGCTCACCCAGCGATGGAAACTGATGCACTGTCTCTATGGAGGCCTGTCACAGACATGTGGGAAACAAAGAAGCTGGTCACTCAAAGTACCTGCCGCGAGGTTCTGTTGACCCGACATCCAGGAAGAGGACCAGCAAGCCCCGGCTCAGTGGGCAGAGGCTGGTGCCTTGTGAGAGTGGGCACGGGCTGTCACGGGAGACCCCGGAGGACTGGGGACGCTCCAGGCCAACCTGGGTGGCCATCGGGCTATGTGGGTCAGCCTGGCTGGCCTTGGGCTATCCAGAGGGCTGGGAACCCTTGATGGGTGTGTCGGAGAGGGTGTGGCTCACAAGACTGCCACCTGACCGTGGGCTGAGCTGAGCAGAGACCCTCCCCATCCTCTCAAGCCCCAAGTGGAACAGAAAGTGTCACTCTGTGACTGCCTGGGCCAGCCTGGACCTCCTCCTGCCCTCTGCCCTGCTTTCAGGCCCGGGCCTCCTCTGGAATCCCCCCACAGGCTCTCCTGGGGCTGCAGCCTGCAGACAGCTGGTCCCGGGACCCCAGCCTCCAGAACCCAGAGCCAATTCCCCATTGGACATGCGTCTGTCTCCCATCGTCCTGCTTCTGGGGAGGTTGACTGCCAGCAGGGGCGCATGGGTGCCCACAGACGCAAACACACCTAGGCTCCTGCTCCAGGCGCCCCTCGCAGCCCACACCCACCACCTCCGGCCTCACTACGTCTATATGTTCTGGACAAAATGCTGATTGTGACTGACACATCAACACCTTTCCCCCTGAAGAGCAAGGCAGAGGTAGAGCCGCCCACCTGCTATAGTCTAGCTGGTCAGCCCTGTGCCGACAACCCTGACCATTGCAATAAGACAAGAAAAAGGAAAGAAAAGGAAGAAAGTGTAAGTGAGCTCAGAAGGGAGAGGAAGGAAGCATTAAGACTGGGCTTGTTTGCACCTGTTACGATGACTCACACGGAAAGTCCCGGGAAACCCACAAAGCAACCAGCAGGGTCACAGGATACTCAAGTAGGCGCCCAGACCCAATCATCTCCTTACACAAACAGCTGCAAATAACTGCAGAATGAAAAATGTTGGGTGTCCCATGCAGAGCACCCAGAACCAAGACCCAACACTTGGGGACAGTCCAATAGAAGTATCATATTCACAGACTGAACACTCAGTATTAAGATGGCCATGGCTAGCTGATTCTCAATTTTATTTAGACATGTGAAGACCTAAAATGATAAATTTTTCATTTTTATTTATTTATTTTTTAGAAAAGCTGCCTATCTGAGCCAGTTGGGTTTGGTGCAGGACAGACAAACCAGTCCATGGAACAGAGGAGAGAACAGGCCCACACGATGGCCCGTTGACTTTTGACAAAGGCGCCCTGGCAGTGTTCAGCAGAGGGGGAAATGCAAATCTTTTCCAAAAGTGGAGCTGGGAGCGCAGCTCGGGATGGCACAGCTGCCCGGCGGGCGGCCCCCACCTCACACCCACGGGAGCTCTGGATCCACCCGACCTCCAAGCCCCCCTGAAGCTTGAGTCCCAGGTGGAACTGGGGGGATCTGCTGGCCCCAGGGAGGCCGGGGGTTTCCAGACGGGACACAGGAAGAGCCAATCCCTCAGTCCAGTGAGCGGCTCCTGCTGTTTGAAATGCTCGACACGAAGGTGCAGGCCCGGGCTGGGGGCAGAGGACATGACAGGCTCACTGCCCCGTGGGCAGAGGGTGGTCAGCAAAATGGGAGAGGCACCGAGGGGTTCTGGTGGGGAGCAGAGGGCAGGTGGCCATGGCCAGGCATCAGCACCCCCGCATGCACCCCCGGGACAGCCCAGGGAGGAGGCCCCACGTCTAGGCCTGGCTGAAGCCACCGTCACCCACACAGAGGGCGGATGGCCCGCTCCTTGGAAATGCCCAGCTGCCCCCAGGAAGTTTGAGTAGACGCCATGTGCCACCAAGTGTCCCCCTCCCAGGGACCTGCTCAAGAGCAGTGGAAGCCACATGAAGACTCATCCCCAAACTGGATACGCCCGAATGCCGGCCAGTGAGGGAGCGAGCCCAGACCCCTGTGGGGGACGGCCGCCGGCCAGGCCACGTCCAGGGAGCCAGTCAGTCCTGGAGGACACGCCTGGGACCTGACGTGAACCGGGTGGTCAGAGATGCCCGGGGTGGGGCAGAAGGTCAGGGGTCACCATGGCCGAGGCTGGGTGGGCGCAGGCAGCTGGACGCAGGTGCTGCGACAGGCCGCTGCGCCCAGGACCTCCCTGCCTCCACCGCTCTCGGGTCGGCTGGGCCCGATCTGCTCTCGCACAGTGGACACCGCGGTCAGTCGCGCTCGCTGAGGTGGAGGGAGCCTCAGGGAGGCCGTGAACGGTCCTCAGGCGTCTCTGCCTGGGCCCACTGACCCCAATCCTCAGGCCTCCTGTTGGGGGGAGCTGGACCCCCTCCCTCCCCTGTGGAAGCCGGGGACCCCCGCGGTGTTTGTCAGGCCCCAAACCTTCGCAGACGGAGTGGCTTAGACTCGGGCCTCCACGCTCTCAGTCTGGGGGCTGCAAGTCGGGATCCGAGCCCAAGGCTGGCTCCACCGAGGCCCTCGTCCCTTGTCCTCGCATGGTCCTCTGTGTCTGTCCTGATCTCCTCTTCTCACAAGAACCCCATCTTGTAAGATTAGGCCTCCTGACCCTCATCTTCCCCCGGCCTCAGTGTGGACCCAGCGTTCCAACACGGCCGCGCCCAGGTCCCCAGGTCAGGACCCAGCACATATGTGGGGGCCACTTTGGCTTGTGGATGGGGCTGAGAGAAGGCCGAAGGGCTGGGCAGGGCTGTCCCCCGTGGGCAGGACCCTGTGGCCCTCACCTCCCCGCTGGAGACCTGCCCATTATAGGGTCAGCCCAGGACCTCGCTGGGGCCCTACGTGTTTGGGACGGAGCACAGGGGGAGGGGAGGAGGAGGACAATGATGAAGGGCCACTCTGTCCACACCCCTCCACCCCCCGGCTGTGGGGGGCGCTGGATCCCACGCAGGGACCCGCCTGTCACTGAGACCAGTGGCTGCAGAGGCTCCTCGGCCGCCTGACCCTGGGCAGGAAGCAGATCACAGGCTCCGCTGGGCAGCAACGGTGGCCAGAGCCACTGCTGGACACTGGGGCCTGTGCCCCTGGGTCTCCTTGGCAAGGCCACCTCAGACTGCCCGTGCCCAAGGCCCCCGTCTGGGTCAGCGTGGGCTGCTGGGACGGAGGACCAGGACTGGGGCCTCACGGGTAGCAAAAGAGTCTCTGTCCCCGTCCTGTGTGCTGGAAGGCCCGGGGCCTGTGCCTGACCTGTCTCCTGTGGCCGCTCGTGGTGGGAAGGGGAGAGCGGGCTCTGGGCTCAGGTCTCGGGCTTGATCACTTCCCCGAGGCCCCCAACACCCACCTGGGGAGGGTCTCCACGTGGGAACCAGGGGGACACACTTTTGGCCCATAGCAATCGGCCTGGGGTCCACTGGGCAGCCTGGGGTCAGGCTGGTCCAGGCTGTACCATCTGCATGGTGTGGGGACTCGTCCCACCAGGCCCTGGCCCAGCCACTGCCGTGTCCATGAGCCTCTGTGGGCACAGCCACTGTGGGGGATGGAGGGGGGTGGCCGGGACCCCACCTCCATTCTTCCCCCTGCCCCGTGGCCTGACCTGATGACCAAGGCCTGCCACGGTGGCCCTGAGCTGAGAGAGGGCTGGGGCGGGGCTGTCCCCGTAGGCAGGACCCTGTGGAGCAGAGGCTCTGCCCCCTCTCGTGGGGGAACGGGGGTCTGCTCCCGAGGAGCCTGTCACTCCGCGGGGGGTGCAGCTGGTCCATCAGACCTGCTCCATCGCCGCTCGGCACACGTCAGACACACGTCCTGGTCCTGAGTCCCGGCTGGGTCCACGCCACGGGTCCCAGAGGCCGCCCTGTGACGCGTCTTAAGTCCGGGCTGCTGGAACTCGATCCGGGCCGGAGGAGTCTGGTGCCGGGGGGACAACGGTGGCGGAGTTCTGGGTCTCTCTGTCCGGTTCTGCCAGTCCCCTGGCCCCCAGAAGCCTGGGTGTCTGGTCCCGGCTTGGCTGGGCTTGCAGCTGGTAACCGGGCGAGGCCGGGGTGTTGGCCCAGTGTAGACTCTCGCATCTCTTAGTCTGAGTTCTGCAGTCTACACTGCCTGCTGGGCACCTGGCAGGTGGCCTTTTAGCCCCACACACTGATTAACGTGACCACGGTCACTGGCTCTCACATCAAGGGCCCAGGATTCATGGCATCAGGAACCTTGCTTGGCCCCAGGGTAGAAGCAGGTGGACCTGGGCAGGGGGTGGGCCTCAGTCCCTCTGCCTGTAACAGGGGACTAGTGGTGGCGGGGGCACAGGGCCGCTGTGACCTGTGGCCACATGTCATCGCTGGCCCAAGCTCAGCCTTGGCCCTTCCTCACCCGGGGACAGAGATGGACCAGCAGAAGAGCCTGGGGACCCGTCGGCCTCCAGGTGACAGGGGCCCCTCAGAGCAGGCCAGAGTGCGCCCCCAGAGCTGCCACACAGAAGCCCGTGGTGAGGTGGTTGACTGGGACCCTCTGGCTGGCTGAGGGTCACTGTCCTTAAGAAGGAGCACCAGGTGTCCGGGGGGCTGGCTGCTTGGTGACTTGGTGACCGCATCCTGGCAGCTAGGCCAGGACCTGGGCCAGCTGCTTCAGAAGGGCCTGCTCGGGGGCCCCCAGGCCCAGGGGGACTTCAGCCCAGGCCCCTCCGAGGCTGGGTGCCGCCCCGTCCTGACTCAGGGAGCGTCCTGCCCTCTTCAGGGCCCTGGGCTGCTCTTCCCGGCTCCCCCTGCCTGGACTTCGCCCTGAGCCCCCATGGCAGGAGCAGTGCCCGGGACATCGGCAGCCGCCCACCTGCTCTGCGCCCCGTGAGCGTGAGCTGGAGGAGCCCACCCGCCTGGCCAGCGAGACTGACCCTCGAGCGTCTCTGGCCTCCCGGCCCAGCCCTGTAGGGCAGGAGGGCCCCAGACTCTGACCCGCTGCGGCCCTGTGCAGGCCGTGGCCCCGGCTGGGCGGCTCCCCTGCCCTCTGGTCCACCCCGCCCCCAGGCCCGGGCTCTTGCTCCCGCAGCCGCGAGACAGAGCGTCCAGACCGGGCGGCCCAGCAGTGGACGTCCATCGTCTCAGGTCTGGAGGTCAAGGCGTCGGCCAGGTGAATCCCTCAGGTTGCTCTTGGCTGGTCCCCGTGTGCCCACGGCCTCCTCCCTCCGTGGTCATCTGGTCCACGTGATGAGGCCACCTGTGGCACTGGATGACGGTCCACCCACATGACCTCACTTTAGCTTGGGGACCTCGGCAAAGAGCCTTTTACCAAATCAGGTCACGTTCCAAGGCCCCGGGGTCGGGGCTTCAGCCTGAGAATCGGGGAGCCCCCTTCCAGCCCAGAACAGCCTCGAGACTCCTGCAGCCTCTCCTCGGGAGCCTCGGCCCCCTTCAGCCCCCACAGCCCTGGACATGCTCGTTCCACGTCGCTCCTCCCCGACGGTCCCCGGGGGCGCGGGACGCAGGTCCCTACCTGCAGGCAGCCTTTCCCCAGGAGCCTTGGGACCCTCCTGGAGCCACGTCCCCCGGGGTCCAGTCTCAGGACGTGTTGAAGCCTGCACACTCACCAGAGTCGGTGGACGAGTCGGGAATTCTTCCAATGACAAGCGACAGAGAGCCAATGAAACAACTGAAACTCGGGCTTCCATGTTTTCCTCACACAGAAGTGGCTGCTCCTGTAGGTTTGGGGACATCCTCTCTGCTGGCCTCTTGGCTTGTCATTCCTGCTTGTTGCCTCATGGCTTCAAGACGGCTGCCACAGCTCAAGGCAGCCCTCCCACCTTCCAAGTAGGAAGAATAGTGCCCATTGTATTTGTTTGTTTTAATCAGAAAAGTTTTTTTTAATGTTACCCCCAAATTCCCCCAAAGACTTTTCCTTATGTCTCAGTGGACAGAAGTGAGGTGCATGGCCTACCCAGAAGCTGAGGGGGACTGGCACCTGGAGCCTGACGTCTGTCCCCACAACGTGAGGTGGAGGGTCAGGGAGGGCAGGAGGGAGCCGGAGCTGGTGAGTCAGGCAGGATCTCCAGGTGCCTGCTGGACCTGGAGCCCGCGAGGGACCCTGAGCCTGTGCCCCTGCACTGTACCAGCTGCCCAGCCCCACACCCCGCCTCCTCCCACCCTGAACCTGCGCCCCAGGCTCAACACACCAGGGACAGACAGAAGCCCTCCCCCAGGCCAGAGTGGCCAGGAAGACCTGAGCAGGTAAAGCTGGGGCCCTCAGGGGGCCAGGGGGACACACACTGACCAGCTCCGCCCTGCCACAGAGCGGATGAGAGAAACGCGCTGCGGCCCTGCACGTGAGTCAGCAGCATGGCCCCAGGCCTGGGGGGACCACGGAGCCCCCATGGAGGGGGAGTCGCTGCAGGTGACCCTTCCCTGAGACAGGGCGACAGCCTCCTGGGTGCTGGCCGGTGGCCTCTGCCCCTGCGTACTGAGCAGGACCCGCTGCACCTAGGAGGGCCAGGCACGGGCCAGGCTCTGCGGCCATTGGCCCCTCAGCCAGAGCCGGGAAGAGCCCGGCCCAGGGACGCTGGCCCTGAGTGAGTCCCCCCAGGTGCCCTTCCTGGCCAGCAGGGACACCCTCCGGGGAGGCTGGCCAGCGTGCTTCCCCAGAGAGTGCGCAGGACACTCAGGTTTCCTCCGTACCCCGAGTGCGTGGACCCTGCGCAGCACGCGAGGCCAGGGACGCTCAGCCAGGGCAGGGCCCCTTCCCAGGGAGGGGTGCGCCCCTCATGAACCAGGGACTGCGCTCAAGCTCGCCAACTCGGGGAACCCTGCCCTCTTGCCTGGTGTCCCCAGAGCCACACCCTGGCCTGGCCCCCGTGGCACCCCACGGACAGCGAGTGGCTTCGGCCTGGTGCGGCTTTGGCCCGTGCTGCTAGGTGGGGTCCGGCCAGCAGGTTGGAAAGCTCCCGGAGCCCGCTCCCACCGTGTTGGAGCAGCTGTCTGCACTGACCTCCCACCTCAGCCAGCCTCGGTGCAGATGGCCTGTCCACGGCAGCCCTCGGCAGACGGGGTCGCGAGTGGCTCATGTCCAGGAGGGGTGCCCAGAGGCGGGCCCTTAAGGGAATTCTACCCTGAGGCAGCGAATTTTATTGTACCTAAGTCAAGACCCCCATAAAGCTCATGTTGGTGACACACGGAGCCGCGTGGAGGGTGGGCCGCGAGCCGGTCATTCCTCTGTGTGGCTGACATCTTTCCAGAAGCCCTGGGCAGGGAGCTGGGCGTCTTGTCCTCCCTCGCTGCCCCAGACGCACAGAGCTCCCACAGGCAGGTTCGCACACCCGGATCCCGCATTCCCTCTGTGGGGCCGGCCAGAGCCACACACCTGGACACAGCTGGACGGAGCCAGCAGTCAGCCGATGACCAGCGCAGCCATCAGAAGGCACATGCTTTGCTGTGGTCACCATGTGCCTGCACCCCAGAGGCCTACCGTGAGGGTTTGTGCTGGGTGGACAGAGGACTTGAAACCAGAAAGACCTGGAGACGTGGGACCCCCCGCCTTGGCCGCAGGCAGGGCGAGGCGTGGGCGGAGAGCCAGCGAGCGCCCCCACAGGCTGCCCAAGTTCCACGCCCGTCCATTCGGCAAGCCTGGAAGTCAGCCCCACGTGCTGATGGGCAAGCAGCTGGGCCATCCGCACGTTAGCCGCAGCCCCAGGTTGTCCGGCTGTGCTCCCTGCCCGGAGCTCTGCCCTTTCCATTAGTCCTCAGCTGGGGAGCGGAGGCCGCTGCCAGGCACAGTGTGGCCAAGCCCGGGAGTGTGCATGGAGATCTAGCTGTGGTCAGGGGCCGCCTGGACTCAGGGGGGAATCCTGTGGCCTTGAGCTCTGTCCTCATGAAGGTGACGTCTGTGAGAGCAGGGCCCCAGGCACAGGGAGCATGCGTGCAGCAGGTGACTTTAGGACCTTAGCAGAGGCTGCCTGGAGGAGTGGACACTGGAGGTGGACATGAAGTGTTTATGCAAGTGGGCAAGCCTGATTTTTCCTCAACTGCCTCTCACTGCACACACTCACACAGTGCACACTCACACAGTGCACACACAGATGCACACACTCACACAGTGCACACTCACACAGTGCACACACTCACACAGTGCACACTCACACAGTGCACACACAGATGCACACACTCACACAGTGCACACTCACACAGTGCACACACTCACACAGTGCACGCTCACACAGTGCACACACAGATGCACACACTCACACAGTGTACACTCACTCAGTGCACACACTCACACAGTACACACACTCACACAGTGCACACACAGATGCACACACTCACACAGTACACACACTCACACAGTGCACACGTGGCATGAAGAGCACAGAGGTCGGGGACACAGTGACATACAGTGCCTACGGTCTCTTCACCTGTCTGTGAAGTCGTACCGTCTCACCCCAGGCCAGTAGCCCCCAGAGGGTGACTATGAAGTTCAAGACAAACACAACCCATCCTTTATCCACCACTGAAATAAGATGTAACTTAGGAGCTTACAGCATGACAGAATGGAGTAGCAAAAAAAAAAATTTGTTTAGTCCCAAAGAAAGCCAAAAGAAGGAAAAAGGAAACAGAAAAAGTGGAAATAAAAATACAAAACCAACAGAATGGTGGTGAAATTAAGTGAGATCATATCTATGATCACATTAAACGTAAATGCATCAACACCACCACTTAAAAGGCAGAGACTGGCAGATGAGATAAAAAGCAAGATCAAATTATATGCTACCTACAAGAAATCCACGTGAAATATCAACTCAGGAATAGCTTTGAAATAAAAGCCTAAACACAGCATGCTGATATTAATCCAAAAGAGCTGAAGTGGTTTTATTAATAGCAAAGTATATTTTAGAAGAGAGAATGCTGCCCGAGATCAAGATTCACTTTAGAAGGACAGAGGAGGCAAGAGTCCTCAAGCGGACCTCACAATTCTAGATGTTTTTCAACAAGTAAGATCTTCAAATACATGAGCAAAATGGGCAGAAAAACAGAGAATTAGACAGACACACAATTAAATTTCAGTAGCCCTTTCTTCAATAAGTGATAGAACAAATGCACAAAAGCCAAGAAAGGTGTGGAAGGCTGGGACGGCAGTGTCAGTCAACATGTCCTGACTGGCGGGTTTAGAATCTCTCGCTCAGCGACGGCAGGGTGCACTTTCTCTTCAAGTATGTGGGGCACGTTTCCAAACATCTCAAAAAGCTTGAACAGATTCAAGTCTTTCGACATGTGTTCTCTGGCCAAAATAAAACTAGACCCCAACCATAGAAGGAGAGCTAGAAGATCCTGAGATCTGAAAACTGAGACTTCTCAGAAGAAGAGACCCAGAAGGAAAAAAAAAGGCTAAAGACCAAGGTAGAAATCCACAAAACAGGAGAAGGAGCCAGAGGGAGTCAATGAACAGAGTGGCCATTTGAAAAGATCCGTGCAGTTCATGAACACCAGGGCGGGTCCGTCCAAAACAGAAGGAAGATAGGATCGACTGAGATGAGAGATGCGGCATTACTATTGATCATTGCACACATGATATTGACCATCGCCCATATGCTATTGACCATCGCACACATGATATTGACCATCGCCCATATGCTATTGATCATCGCACACATGCTAAAAAATATCATGATGATTTTATGATGAGAAATTTGGCATCTTGGACCTAGAGGACAAAGTCCTTGAAAGACAAGAACTTTGGGAAGAAACAGATCATCTGAATCATCCCAGGTTTTAAAAGATTAAAAAATGTCCCACAGAGAAAAAAAACCTCTAGATCCCAATGGTCTCACGGTTGCATTCTGCCAAACACTAAGGAAGAAAGAATAATCCTACCCTAAGTCTTCTGAACATCTAGAAAGCAGCATTCCTGACTTACTCTGCAAGGCCGGGTTCACTGTGGTGCAGAATGATATAAAAACCATGGAAGAAAAGAAAGCTGCGGACTGATATTCTGCACGAAACAGAGGAACTTCTAAACAAAGTTTTACAGCCAGGTTCAGCAATATTTTAAAGGGGTGACACATAGGACTAGAAGTTGCTTACTCTGGGGGCAAGGTGGGTTCACATTTAAAACGAGCAATAGGACACAAATATCATCAGGAGCCAGCTCACTGCGGTCGGTTCAATAGACTCAGAAAAGGCAAGCTTTCCAATTTTGCTTCCCCTCCAACGGATGAAGAGCATCCACGGGAAGCCGACGGCCACACTGTACTTGGTAGAGAAAGACGGAAAGCCCTCCCTGAGGGCAGGAATCAGGCAGGACGTCCTCCATCTCCACTTATCATGGCCCTGGAGCTGCCCATCAGTGCAGGAAGCTCAGGAAGAAAAGGAAAATAGGGAGGAGGGAGAGAGGAGTAAGATGGATTTAGAATATTTTTGAGGTTTCCAGGCGTCTTTTGAAGTGAAGTGAGTGAACTCTCTTATTATCCAGTTGGTCACCTAAATAAAACCTTATGGGCTGGGTGCAGTGGCACACGCCTGTAATCCCAGTGGCTCAGGAGGCTGAGGCAGGAGGATCCCGAGTTCAAAGCCAGCCTCAGCAATGGCGAGGCCCTAAGCCACTCAATGAGACTCTGTCTCTAAATAAAATACAAAACAGGCCTGGGGATGTGCTCAGTGGCCGGGTGCCCCGAGTTCCATCCCTGGTTCCCTCCCTGCCAGAAAACCTTATGGAATCTATAAACATCACTGGGACTTCTCAGTGGCCTTCAGAGATCCATAGACCAAAATCAACTCTGTTGCTGGAGGACAGCAACCCAAAACAATGAAATAAAATCCATTTACTACAGCATCGAAGAGTGAGGACGAGATACAGAGACAGGCTGCAGAAAGCCGTGCAAGATAAATTTTGCTGAGAGAAATGAAAGAACTAAATCAACGGAGAGATGGGGACACACGTGGAAAGTCGCCAACGCCTTCCAGACAACGCACAGGCTGAAAACCAGGCCAGCGGAACCCCTGCAGCACACCCAGGAGGAGGGAAGGCTGCGCCCTGCAGGCCCCGCCCACGAGGGACAGGCCCCGCCCACGAGAAGCAGGTCCCGCCCACGAGGGACAGAGGGACAGGCCCCTCCCACGAGGAGCAGGCCCCGCCCATGAGGCACAGGCCCCGCCCACGAGGAGCAGGTCCCGCCCACGAGGGAGAGGCCCCGCCCACGAGGAGCAGGCCCCGCCCACGAGGGACAGAGGGACAGGCCCCTCCCACGAGGAGCAGGCCACGCCCATGAGGATCAGGCCCCGCCCATGAGGGAAGGCCCCGCCCACGAGGAGCAGGCGCCGCCCACGAGGGACAGAGGGACAGGCCCCTCCCACAAGGAGCAGGCCCCACCCATGAGGATCAGGCCACGCCCATGGGGAGCAGGTCACGCCTACAAGGAGCAGGCCCCGCCCACCAGGGGCCCAGTGCCCACCAGCAGCCAGCCCTGCTGCTTCCCTGCCCGACGGAAACCAGGTCAGCCCCTGCCTGGGGACGAGGCAGGGGCACGGGAAGCTCCTGGGCCACCTGCACACTTGCTGTCTGGATGGCGGTGGTGTCTTCGCGGGTGTGTGGACACGTCAAGATGCATCAGCTGGATGGGGACGGGGAAGGCGGGCTGCGGAGGTCTCCATGAAGCCCAGGCCCAGGCTGGACGTGCCCTGGCAGCTGCCCACTGGGACTCGAGCGCAGGCCCCAGCACACGGCCCCCCGCAGCTGGGTCTGGTGCTTCTGGTCCCCGTTCTCCATCTTCAAGTCCCAGGAGGAGCGGAGCCTGAGGGCAGACAGAGACCCCCGAGAAGCTGTGGCCAGGAGCCGGCGGACCCCTGGTGCAGTCGGGCTTTGGCGGGGCAAGACCTCAAGACACCCTGCTCCCAGAGGAGCCGCCATGGGGCAGGGCAGGGCAAACCCCGAAGAGCCATTTCCCACAGCAGAACACCTGGTCCCCAGCTGCACAGAGGGAGTGACCCAGCCGGAGCAGGGCAGCCTGGATTCCTGTCCCAGCTCTGCCCCTTAGGACGTGACTCAGGCCAGTGCCTGCTCTGCCTCAGTGTCCCCTAGAGCATGGGGCGGGAGAGATGGGCACCCATGGGCCCAGCACGGCAGCCCTGTCTCAGCCTCACCAGGGCCTGCCGTGGCACTGCCCCATGGGAATGGCACGGCCTCCCTGGCTCCCTGGACTCTGCAGCCCAGGCCAGCGTGTGCTGCCAGCCCGTGGTCGCCAGAGGCCAAGCCTGCCGGGCACTGGGCCTGGCTGCTTCTCGGCACCAGCCTTCCCAGAATGCAGTGTGGAGGCAGCCGGGCACCCCCTGTCCCACAGGCAGGCACGGACCGTTCCCGTGGTGCCACCGAGCTCGGGAGACAGGCCCTGGGAGGCAGGAGCGAGTGACCAGCTGTCCTGCTTCGCCAAGAGGAGGCGGTTCCCAGGACGGGGACTGACCAGGAACGTCCTGGGCGAGCTGGCCGGCTGTCACCCAGCAGAGCCAGCACCCTCCACGCGGCCTGCTTCTCCCCCTCCTCCTCCCCGTCCTGGTTTCTCTAGAGATGGGGAAACCCCAGTAAGATCCAGTCTCCACCAGGACCTCCAGCCCCGGAGAACCAGGCAGGACGCTCCGGGAGCCTTGGAAACCCCAGCGGCCCTGACCCTGCGGCTGCCCCTTCTAGGAGGTACCCTCAGCCGCCATCGGGCAGGTGCGGCAGGACCGCAGACGTGGGCAGAGAAAGGCGGGCAGCAACCTGAATCTGCCTCTTGGGGACAGGACAGGCCGGGGGACCCAGGGCGGAGCAGAAAGACGGCAGGGGGGTGGGCCCCGGGGTAGAGCCACCCCTTCCTTCCCAGCAGGAAGCCGGGGTCTGTACTGGGGCACTGGGCTCTCTGGAGGCAGGGGCTGGCTGGCAGGTGATGTTTTAAGGTCCTCTGCAGGTGTTTCCCGTGCCACCTGGATTGTCAGGAGAAGACTTGACGGGGTCCCCGTGCTCCCTGGCTTCCAACGGAGGCTCCCTGTGAAGGGCTCCCTGGGAGTACGGTGGGGGGTGGGGGCACGTAACACAGATCTTGACCTCTGTCCCCGACACCTGGGCCCGGAACTAGGTCAATCACATCTGTTCCCTGGAAAGAGGACACAGGAGCCAGGTTTGAGTCTGTCAGGACAAGAGTCTTTTGTCCCCAAACTTGGAAGTCAGCTGTGTCATCCATTTTGCTTCCTTGGGAAGGTTCTGAGATTCTAGGAGCCGGAGAAGGCTGGAGGCGTGGGAAAGAAGTCTGCAAAGTGGAAGCCCAACTCACTCCCCGGGGCGGTGACCCAGCCGTGAAACCTTCGGTTTCAGGAGCGGGCCAGGCTGTCTTCAGGCACAGCTGCATCCAGGCGCGTGAGCAGGGCTGCTGGGATCTCTGGGCCGCCATGGCTTTCTCCTGCTCTTTCTCCATATCTCCTCTCACCTGTTCTCGTCTCTGCTGTTCTTAGTCGATTATCCTTTGCCCTCCACTGGGGACAGATACCCTCCCTGTGAGCTGGCAGTCTCAGGTGGCTGACACCTGCCCAGTGACAGCACCCCCTGCTGGCCCTCAGAGAGAACTGGCCCAGGGGTGCCCTGGGTGCGCTGTGGGGACCAGCGTGCCACAGCCTCGTTTTGCAGACGCCCTGGGAGGCAGGGCCCGCTCCTCTGCTCCCACTAGGGCCTCGCTGTCACTTCAAGCTGGACCCCAGAGGTGCCACCAGTGGCCGTCAGCTGTGGAGCCACCCCTGTCCCCCTGTGGGGCTTGCACCCCCACCAGCCCCGGGCTCCACCTCCAGCATCAGGTGCACCGACCCTCAGTGGCCTCTGACACCTTCCCCAGCGTCAGGGTGTCCTGGGGCCGGCCCCGGCAGAGGGAGCTGAGCTTCGTGTGCAGAGGCTGGGGGGCTTCCTGGAGGAGGTGACATTGTGCTAAGAGCTGACGGGGTGCTCGGCAGAACACCCAGGTCACACGGCAAGGGCCCCAGGACCACCAGGGCCTGCCCCCATCTAGAAGCAGCAGGTGGCCCAAGTGGCAGGACAGAGGGATGGCAAGAAAGGAGAAGGGACCGGTCAGGCCAGAGGATCACTGCAGGGCCCAGGGCGGACCCCCAGGCTCAGAAGGGCCCTTCTGCTGGGCAGGGGACGAGGGGAAGGGAGCCGCAGACCAGGCCGAGGGCAGGAGAGAGGGAAGGTGTGACAGACCCCAGGCCTCCAGGGAGGGTCACAGAACCACCTTCTGAGAAGGACCCTTGGGAGGGACAGGGAGGGCTCAGGGGAGATGCGCAGCCTGCAGCCTGATTCTCACCAAGTTGGAGGAGTTTGGAGGCAGAGATCCGCCACGAGAAGCCGTGAAAGTCCAGGTCACCACGTTCGGGTCCCGAGATGGAGCCGGGCTCCTACCCGAGCAGACCAGCCCCGCTCAGGGTCGAGAGCAGGATCCGGGGTCGCCGCGGCCTCACCACAGTGTCCCATGCACAATGACCGTCACCGGACACACAGAGAAACAGGAAAGTGTGACTCGAGGTCAAGAGGGACAGGGAGAAACGCCAACAGAAGCTAGTCCTCGAGAGCGCTTATCAACGTGTCCCAAACGTCACAGAAAAGCAAGCGGAAAAATTCATGGGAAATATGGTCCTCATTAGGGGACAGACAGGGCACCCGCAGAGAGGGGTTCCCACAGAGAGCCAGGGGGGAATGCAGGACAGGGAGGAAGGGCGGAAATGAGGGACGCCGTGGCGGGGACCCTGTGCCCCCTCTGAACGGCTCCCATGCCCGAAGGGTGCCCATGGGGTGCCCGTGGGGTGCCCGCGGGAGATCCACGGAGGGACACTAAGGCACGCGGTGGGAAATCGAGGAGGACCCCCCAGCGCCTCACTCCGTCGGGAGGAGGACCCCCAGCAACCCAAGCAGCAGAGAGTCATGGCCCTTCAGGGCAGTCCCTGTGGGCAGCACCCCTCCTGGCCACCTCTCAGAGGCTCTGTGCCCCACGCTCAGCCTTCGCCAGGCTGGGCCCTGGGGATCCCACGAATCACCCCCTCAAGGCGCCAGGCCGTGGGCATGCTCGCGGCTTTGGTGAAACCGCTGTGGATCTGGCTCCTTGCTGGGCACCAGGAAGACAAGTCCCCCCACCGCCTCCCTCCTTGGAAGGTGCCCGTGACCTTGCATGAGGTGGGGACAGCGGCCCACGATGCCTCTGCCCCTGGGCTCTGGAATCTAAGAGGGTGGGGAGCCGGACGGTCGGGGGCGGCTGGGGGCAGGCCTGGGCCTGTGGGAACCAGGAATGGGGCGGGGGCACGGGCACTCCCCGTAGCAGACAGCGTCCTTGGCAGGAGGAGTGGGGTCGCGCACCCTGTGCCCAGCGTGCTGCACGGGCGTCGTGACATTCCGTGGGGCAGAGTCCACATTCAGGTGGGACGCGGAGACCTAGGGAAGTGACGGGCCGGGCCTCACAGGCTCAGGGCCTCGTGTTCTGACCCCAGCCCGCGTGTCCCCACCGGCTCTGGACGGGCGCGGGCCTGCGTGTTCTCCACACCTCCAGAGCTCTGCGGATGGAGACCAGCACAGCCAGGTCCTGGGTCCTTCCCTTGGTCCCCACCTGTCCCCTCCCCTGCTGCCCCTTCTCTGCCCCTTCCATGTGTACTGTCCTCTGTAGCCCCCCAAATAGCAGAGCGACCCTTGAAGACACAACCACCCGGTTACTCTCCTGCTAGATGCTTCTTGGCTTCCCATCAGCTCTGGATAAATGCCATGGCTCTTCCGCGGCCTACAAGGCCCTCCATGATCTGCCCTGTCGGTTTCCCCACAATCAGCCACAGGCCCCCTTTCTTATTGTACCAAAAGCACACAGCCTTTGGGAATCCTTGAACAAGCCCGGCCCCATCCCTGCCTCAGGACCCTTGCACTTACTATTCTTAGTTCTTCTCCAGATCTTCACACAGCTGCCTCGTCATTCAGGCTCAACTGGAATGTGACCCCCTCATCATGTGATGCCCTGACCACTGACCACTCTGACCACTCTGGCTGGTCCCTCCAGTACTCCTTGAGACAGTGACCACTCAAAACGTCTTGTTTGGACTCCACTTGCTCATTCTTCGGCTTCTCGCTTGGATGTCAAGTACCACGAGGGCGGGTCTCGCTCTCCTGGTACCTGGCACCTAGTAGGATCTCTGGCACCAGGAGACACGGGGCAGCCCCGACTGGATGGTGGATCTGGGTCGAGCTCGGTAGTCCCCAAGCTCCAGGTTCCGGTTCTGCTGCTGAACTTACTCACCCGCCCATCATCCATCCACGTCCTTCCATCTGTCCACCTCACTGCACACACAGACACGCCCTTACCCACCCCCCCTCATGCGTCGTCCATCCCCCTCCCTCCTGCACCCACCCGCGGACCCTTGCCCCCAGGAGCTGACTGGCCTCCCCTGAGCACCTTCCTGTGCTGGGGTTGAGACTCGGGGACGTGGGGACTTCCCTGAGAAACCCTGAGCTCTGTCCCCGTCCCTTCTGTCCCCTCTGCGTCCCCCGGGGGACAGCCCCAGGGAGGTCGGCGCTCTGGGGCCACTGAGGGGCTCAGGAGGACCAGCCCGCCCCGAAGGGTCAGCGGATGCCAAGTGCGGAGGGCCTGTGGAGGGACCCGTGGGCAAGGCAAGGGGACGGGCGAGACAGGGCCTGGCTGGCAGGAACCTCCCGAGGCGCCAGGCCTGGAGCAGACTTCAGGGGGCTCCAGGAGTGGGGGGAGTGACCGTGGGGCCAGAAGCTTTCTGGGGTGCACAGGAGGGATCCTGAGTTCAGGAGGGCCAGCAGGGAAAGCTGTGGAGGGTGTGGGCAGAGACTCGTGGTCAGCTGACAGGACTGTGGACCGTGAGCTGGGTTCAGGAGGTTCGGTGCAGTGAGACTAGCAGCCGTCCGCGGTAGGGTCTGGCGGGAGTCGTTGCCCATCTCCTGAGACTCGTGAGGTTGAGTTGAAAGGCGACGCGAGAATCAGTCAGAGGAGGAAACTTGGAGGCGGGATGGCATTGGGACAGTGGCATGGACATTGCTGGAGACTTTAGCCAAGTCTGTGTTGTAATCAGGAGCAGAAAGCAAAGCAAGAGATCTGAGACACGCAGCTTGTCCAACAAAGTGGGAATGGAACTGGGGTCAAGGAAGTTATGATGGTTAAAGGTATTACACCCACCAACGAGGCTCAGCCCTTTCCCAAGTCAATAGCAAATACGCCTTGAGGGCATCTGAGGGATGACAAGACCATGACATCACAAGACCATGACATCACAGGACCATGACATCGCAGGACCATGACATCACAAGACCACAACATCGCAAGACCACGACATCACAGGACCATGACATCACAGGACCATGACATCATAGGACCATGACATCACAGGACCACGACATCACAAGACCACAACATTGCAAGACCATGACATCGCAGGACCATGACATCACAGGACCATGACATCACAGGACCATGACATCGTAAGACCATGACATCACAAGGCCATGACATCGCAGGACCATGACATCACAGGACCATGACATCGCAGGATCTTGACATGACAAGACCATGACATCGCAAGACCATGACATCGCAAGACCATGACATCACAGGACCATGACATCATAGGACCATGACATCACAGGACCACGACATCACAAGACCACAACATTGCAAGACCATGACATCGCAGGACCATGACATCGCAGGACCATGACATCACAGGACCATGACATCACAGGACCATGACATCACAGGACCACGACATCGCAAGACCATGACATCACAAGGCCATGACATCACAGG
This sequence comes from Ictidomys tridecemlineatus, assembly GCF_052094955.1. NCBI lineage: Eukaryota > Metazoa > Chordata > Mammalia > Rodentia > Sciuridae > Ictidomys > Ictidomys tridecemlineatus. Next base: position 4,449,885 of record NC_135480.1, on the reverse strand, counting down.
ACCATGACATCACAGGCTCAAGGGTGCAGAACTGGAATTGCACTGAGAGCCGGGCGCCCTGTCTGCGCAGCAGGACGGAGGAAGGTTTCTCACGATGTCCAGCCACCAGGCACACGGAGGCTCCCGCCGTCGTGGTCCCAGGAGCCCTGAACCTGCTCCAGATGGCGGCAGACCTGGCTCAGCCACGTGGTGACGATGCTGCAGGCGCAGAGGGTGCTGGGGTCAGGGGTCAGGGAGGCTCCCACTGAGACCAGGAAGAAAGGCCTGAGGGCAGAAGGAGGGCAGCAGGGTCTGGGTCTCTGTGGGTGTCCCCAGAGTGATGTGCGAAAAGGGAGGGGAAACCAGAGCTGCCTGCCGTGGGGACAAGGTGAAGAGGTGGCAGGAACACGGACCATCTGTGAAGAGAACTCCAGGAAGGAGCAGGAGCGGGGGAGAGGCCCTGCGCAGGGCCCCCTGGGAGAGCGCGTCTGGGTGCTGGACGTGGAGCCAGGGGCTTGCTGGCCCTGCTGGACCGCGGTCTCGCCTGGTCCCCCTTCTCTCTCTGCCTCTATGTCTTCCTGTGGAGTGGGACGTGCACTTGGTGCCGTCATTTCCTGGGTCTTCGTGACTCCTTTGAATTCTCACAGGGGCCGACACCAGGAGAGTCAGAGGAGACGCTGGATTGGGCTTTGGGGTGAACCTCTGGAAAATGGACCAAGTGTATTTTGCGTTGGGGGTGGGCATGAGGCTTTGGGTCGGGTGAGGAAGGTCATGATCTAGATGTGAGGTGTCCCCACAAAGCTCACTTGCAAGATAACACAAGGGTTTTCAGGGGTGAATGGTTACATTATGGGAGCTTTGACCTGAACCGGGCATTAACCCCGATGGACTAACTGGGTGGGAACCGTATCGGGGAAGTGCAGCAGGCAATCCGTCACACAGGGTGGCTTTGGGGTGGATACTTGTCCCTGGTGAGCAGGACACGCTCTGCTTTCTTGTTGCCATGTCCCGAGCTGCTTCCCTCCCCCACACCCGTCCACCATGATGTCCTGCCCACCCCAGGCCCAGAGCTGGAGTCCGTGGACTGAGACCTCCGAAACCATGAGCCAAAATAAACTTTTCCTCCTTTAGTGGTTCTTGTTGGGTCTTTGGTCACAGAAAACAAAAAACAAGCAAACACCAAACCTAAAACGTTTGGTTTATGCCTTCTTCTGCCCCAAGTTGTTGTGGAGATCTATTTGACTTCTGTCTCCTCGTCTCTGTCCCTCACTCACACACACGTGGAGTCCCGCCAGGGCAGGACAGTCCATTACTTCCCGGGTCTCTGAAGCCCAGAAGAAGAGGTGGCCTTGTGTAACCCTTGTACAGATATTGGATGGAGGGATGGATGGATGGATGGAGGGATGGAGTGAGGGATGGATGGAGTGATGGATGGATGGAGGGATGATGGATGGATGGATGGATGGATGATGGATGGATGGATGGATGGAGTGATGGATGGATGGATGGATGATGGATGGATGATGGATGATGGATGGATGGATGGATGGATGGATGGAATGATGGATGGATGGATGGATGGAATGATGGATGAATGGATGATGGATGGATGGATGGATGGATGATGGATGGATGGAGGGAAGGATGGATGGATGAAGGGATGGAGTGATGGATGGATGGATGGATGGAATGATGGATGGATGGATGGATGGATGGATGATGGATGGATGGATGGAGTGATGGATGGATGGATGGAGGGATGGATGGAGTGATGGATGGATGGATGGAGTGATGGATGGATGGATGGAGGGATGGATGGAGTGATGGATGGATGGATGGAGTGATGGATGGATGGATGGAGGGATGGATGGATGGATGGATGATGGATGGATGGATGGAGGGATGGATGGAGTGATGGATGGATGGATGGAGGGATGGATGATGGATGGATGGATAAGTGATGGATGAATGGATGATGGATGATGGATGAGTGATGAGTGGATGGAGTGATGGATGGATAGGTGGATGGATGGATGGATGGATGAGCAGATGGATGGATGAGCAGGTGGATAGATGGCCAGGTGGATAGATGGCCAGGTGGATAGGCAGATGGATGGATGAGTTGATGGGTGGGTGGACGATGGGTGAACGAGTTGATGGGGGTGCATGGTAGCTGGGTGGAAGGAAGGATAAATGGAGGGATGGATAAGCAGACGGAGGGGCAGGTGGATGAGGGCCGGTGATAGATGAGGGATGGGGCTGACGCTGGGCACAGACGGGTCCCCACAAGATCCCACGCTTCCAGATTGCGAAGTGGTTAGCATCCCCGGTGCCTTGGTGTGGCCCTTGGAAAGATGGCACTTCTGTTGTCCCTGGGGTGAGAAGGGTGGACACTGGGCCCTGCCCTCCCGTGGGAAGCCATCCCATGCAGTCCTGTGCCCTCCGAGCTCCTTCCCCAGTGACCGCAGCCTGGTCCTCTGCTCCCCCTCCAGCTTGCAGATGCTGCTGGCTCTGGCCGCCCGCCGTTCGCTCCCCACCCAGCCCCCTCCCCACCCAGCCGCCTGCCGCTGCAGCTGCCCACACTCAGAGCCCGGCCTGTCCGATAAGGCCCTGCCAGCTGGACCGAGGCACTTCCCGTCTGACGGGCGACGCTGCACGGAGCCTGGGGCGGCTGTAGTCGGGGCGCAGAACCGGATCTGGAGCCCGCTTATGGCCAGCACCCTCCTGGGCCCCCAGCGGGGCTCCTGGCCGAGCCAGGGGCCAGGTCACAGTCCCACAGTGGGGACCCCAGACCCGGGGCTGAGCAGGGCCTTTAACTGCTGGAACCTTCTGGAGCCTGGTGCTCCTGTCCCTTAGGAAAGCTGTCCCCTGGGGAGACCGCGGTCTGAGCCCCTTTAGGGCCTGGGGGCGGGTGGAATTTGCTGGCCCTTTTCCAGGGGGCAGCCATCAGTGACCAGGCAGAGGCTGAAGAAAGGAGAAGGTCAGAAGGCACGGTCCCCGCTGGCCAGAAGGGACATCAGTGTGGGCTGCCAGGGAGGCCAGAGCGGGGGCGGTGGCAGAGACTGCTGCACCCTTTCTAGAAAGATCAGCAGCTGAAGGTCTCTGAGAAGCCCTGGAGACCTTGCCAGCCCCGACATCTCACAGACTACTGCCCGAGCACCTACTGTGCGCCCCCGGGGTGGGCCCCCTGCAGGGACCGCCGCCCCACAGCCACCCAGCCCGGCGGCTGCAGGGCCCTCTGCCCCCGGGTCTGGCTCCTCTCGGAGAAGGATCAGAAGGCGCTGCGGGTGCCTCCCCCTCCCTCCCGCTAGTCCCTCTTAATGACTTAATTAAATACACAGTAACAATCGCAGGGTTGGAGGCTCCTCTCTGAGGCCGCCCATTCTGGGTGGGAACTGCCCTGCTCCAGTGTTTACAGTGGAGCTCAAACCAGCCCGCCAGGCTCTGGAGGCTCCTAATTGCACATTTCCTTCCATTTTCTTTTGACAGTTGACTTTGAGACGTTTACCTCGGAATTCTCCCTGGGGGAGGGGGGAGTGGGGGAGGGGGCGGCCTGCTGGGGGGGGGGGCAGCCCCAGGGGCAGGGCCTGGGCACCAGCACCAGGGGGCCTCTGGGGTCGGGCTGGGACTTCTGCTCCCCCACCCTGCCCCCTCAGCGAGGTGTCTCCTGTCCCTCAGGAGTCACGTCACCCGGAGCCTCATTTCCTTTCTGTAAAATGTGACAAGGGACATTCTCTTTGCAAGGCCGAGGCTGGGCCCGAGGGGCGCTCGGAGGAGACACAGGGAGCCCGAGGCAGGCGGGTTGAGGCCAAGGAGGCCGAGCAGAGGCAGTAGCCTCCTGTGCCCAGGCCGGGGCAGGGGTCTCCATCCCAGGGGTGCACAGGGTGGGGCTCCAGGAGGAATTCCCTGTGGGAACCAGAGACGGCCCTCAGCTGGGCCAGAGCAGCCCGCGACCCGTCCACCCTGCCCAGGGTCAGCCCCTGCCCTGCACTGGCCCAGAACTGCCCCCAGCTGTGCCTGGGCTGGGGAGGGGCTTTGCCTTCCTCCCTCTGTGGCCTCTCTGAGCCCCCTCCACATCTAATAACGGGGTTGCTGGGACAGTGGGTAACAGTGCCCAGTGTGTCACCTGGACGCAGCAGAGCCTGGGCGAGTGTCCCCACGAGGTCTGTGACTCTTAGCCGTTGGTCCCCAACCTCAGGGCCAGCTAGGGACCAGGCTGGGGCAGCAGGCCAACACCAGCTTGGCTGGGGCATGTGGAGTTGGAGGTGACTTCCAAGACTGCATGGGGACATTGAGTGGCACTGAGGGACGACACCTGGGTTTGGTCCTGAGACACCCGGCAGACCCTGTCCAGATTCCCATCTTGGGGCCCCAGGCGGCCCCCGGCAGGGGCAGGGGCCTGCTCCACCCCCCACGGCCTGGCTCCCCTGCAGCCCACCCTGTGGTCTCCCAAGGCTCCAAAGTGGACAAGGACCGACGAGGCAGTCCCTCCAGAAGGCAGCCCTTCAGCGCTTTCCTCCTGGCTGCCAGCGGCCTCCGAAGTGCACCCCTCTGTGCAGCCCCAGCCGCCTCGGGAGGGCCAGGGCCGCCTCGCCGGCTCCCACAGCTGTGTGCCGGACACTGTGCTGGGCGGGGGCCTGCAGCTGTCACCAGCTGCTCTTCTGGAGGGACCTCGCCCTCCCCTCGCCGAAGCCCTGCACAGGCCCTGGGCCCGGGCCTTGTTCTCTGGCCTCACTGCCCCTGGAGCCAGGCTGTGAACTGGAGCTGAGGCTCAGCCTCCCCCTGGGTCCTCTGTTCACCCCTCCCCCCGGGCCCCTCTGCACCAGGTCCCCAGCTGCGAGCCTCTGGCTCTGTGGCCTCTGCTCCGTGCCTCCAGCCCCATGTGGCCTGCTGCAGGTGGCCACCTGCCCAGTGCTCCTCCACCTTCCTTCAGATGGGACCTGCATCCTCCCCTCCCGCTGCCTGGCTTCCCCTGGGCTTGGGCACCACTGTGAGTTCCCCCACCATGTCCCTTGTCACCCTCTGTCCCCTCCAGGCCTGCCCTGGGACCCACCTCGGCCCACCCTGCTGGCCTCCAGGCAGGTCCTGTGTGTGCCCTGGAGGCAGGAGCCTTGTCACAGGCTGCAGCCTAGGGTCACCCAGAGCTGAGCAAGGACGGGCAGGGAAACCTGTCCGGGGGAGACAAAGGTCACCAGGTGGCCTGGGCCTCAGGGACCCTGCAGCCTACACTCCTCACGGTATACCCAGCGAGTGGTCAGATGGCGCTGCGGGCTCCAGGGTTCAGGGGCGGTGGCAGATGGCGGCCCTGGAGGGGTGGAAGCAATTATGTGGGTGTCGGGGAGTGTCCCGGGCTGCACACAGCAAGCACAGAGGCTCTGGGGTCGGAGGCTGCCTGCACTTTTTGGGGGGAGGGGTACCGGGGATTGAACCCAGGGGCACTGACCTTGGAGCCCCATCCCCCGCCGTATTTGGCATTTGATTTAGAGACGGGGTCTCACCGAGTTGCTCAGCGCTTCGCTTTTGCTGAGGCTGGCTTTGAACTCGCCATCCTCCTGCCTCAGCCTCCCGAGCCTCTGGGATGACAGGCGTGACCACTGTGCCTGGCTCTGCCTGCACTTTCTAGGGCAGGAGGGAGGCCTCTGTAGTTGGAGTGGAAGGACATGGGAGGTGGGGAGAGGAGCTGCAGAGGGCTGGTAGGACGCAGAGCGGCAGGTCCCATCTGCTTTATGGCCAGCCCCTGCTCTGCCGTGAGGCCGCTGGAGGGGGAGCAGAGCAGGCCTGGGCTCAGGCTCCGGTCTCCGTCACAGCCTGTGACCACTGCAGGGTCCAGGCCGGGAGCCGCCTCCCCAGGGGCTGGGAGCAGGAGGTGGCTAGAGGCAGGTGCTGAGGGCCGTGCAGGTGGGCAGTGCCCGGGACACTGAGGCCTGGCTGGAGGCACTCATGGGGACAGGAGCTGATTAAAGCCACATGAGTCACCTGTGGCTGAGGCTCAGAAGCGGGGAGCACCTCTTCCCTCCAGGACGAGGCGCGTGGACCTCCTGGGGGTGGCCTCTGTGCTGGGCCGCAGTGGGGCTGGGGTCCCATGGTCCCAAGGGGGAGCCTGGCTCGTCCCCTCCCGGCCTGCTCCTGTCCAGGTCCAGCCTGGCCAGGGCTCAAGTGGCAACCTGGAGTCGGCCAGGGCCTTGGAGTGTGAGGGGCAGCGGAGGGGCCCGCCCACCCAGGCCTGTGGTGACCGTGGCTGTGGTCCTGCGGCAGCCAGGTCCAGCTCTGTCCCCGTCCCTCACCCAGGCTGTTCCGCCGCGTGCACAGACCACACGGGCCGCTGGGGCCCCAGGACCAGGCTCAGGCCTGCCCAGCTTGCCAAGGGGACAGGCGGCTCTCCAGCCTCAGCCTCCTGCAGCCAGAGAATGGGGGGCTCGGCTGAGTTCTGGGGACCCTTCGCGTTCTGCTCTTTAGGGTCCCGCGGGGGCTGGGCGAGGTCCTGCCGTGGTGCTGGGCATTCCTGCTCACCCTGAAGGGCCCCGTCCAGGTGGACCTGGGAGGAGCAGCCCACTCACGAGTGGCCCTGGGCCCTGGTGCCGACCGCTGGGCTGACCTCACAGGAAAGGAAACGGGGCCCGGAGTTGCGCAGTTAGGGCTGGAAGAGGGTCGCGAGGGAGCCCCGTGTGCCGCCTGGCTGGCGGCGGGGAGGCTCCGGGTGGCCCCTCAGCCAGCTGCCCCTTTGGCCACCACCTTGATGGCAGAGGCAGAGCTGAGGTCCCCCGGGGGCGCGGGGGGCACTGGAGGAGGGCGCAGGGCACTGGGGCCTGGGAGTTTCCCACAGCCCCCCCCCGACACACATCAGGCTGGGCAGTGGGTTCCCCGGGAAGTGCTGCTGGTGCCCCTGGAGAGCTGGACCTCACTGTCTTCAGGCCTGGCCCCCGCCCTGGGCAGGGTGCGCGGGGCCCGGGATGGCTGGACAGGATGGCAGGCCCGCTCGTGGCCAGCCCACGGCCAACAGGGCCTGGGGTGCTCGGAGACTCGGGCACGGGTACTTGGCTGATGGACGTGGGTCTTGGGGGTCCAGACAGACCCCAGGTGTTCCAGGGGACGGGGTCTCCTGGCCTGGCCCAGGGCCTGTCGGAGGCCGGGGGCCCACTGACTTCTGGGCCACACGTCCTTGTTCTGGTGACCCTGGGCCCTGCAGCCAGCTTCCTGGCAGCAAGAAGGGGCCGCCTGCAGGTGGCCTGAGCCCTCTGTGTGCCGTGGCGCCTGGGTCCCCTGGTGTCCCCAGCAGCAGAGCAGGGCTCCCTTGTGCTCCGGGAGGTTCCTGCAGGACAGCATTTCCACGTTCGCGGACACCGAGGACCACACCCCGGGTCCCCAGGCCGCCTCCTCCCGCCCTCCGCCCTCAGAGCACAGCAGGGCTGGGGTGCCCAGGGCGGTGCCCGCCTGGTCCAGCGTCCTCCTCTTAAGGTGCCGCTGAGTCTCCAGAGAGGCAGGATGAACCCGGGAGCCACCTGCAGCCCAAGCCTGCGGCAGCTCAGCACCCGCCACGTCCGCCGAGCCCCTCGGCAGACCCCGGGCCCGACTCCATGCCCTGGACCAGCCCCAGCACCTCCAGGGTCACTCTGGAGCCACCCGATACACAGGGACAGGTGACAGGGACAGAGGGAGCCGGGGCAATGATGGTGATCCGCGGCAGTGACAATACCCACTTCTGCAAATCACAGGGGGCAGCAGGGAGGGGGCTGGCAGGAGGGCGGGGCCTGCTGCTGGCCCTCCGCCCAGCTGGCGGGTCCCCGGGCCTGACGCACTGGGAGGAGCCCGGTGCCTCCAAGCCGAGCCTCTCGGGACCAGCGTCCTGTCCCCTGCCGACCAGGGCCAGGAGGCCCGGTGACATCCCTGGCCATATACCCAGCACGGCCAAGCCAAGGCCATCCAGAGATCGTGTGTCCCTTCTGGGCGAGGTCCATGCAGAGAGGCGCCTGGCACAGTGCAGGGAAGAGGCCCCAGGTCCCTCCTAGGCCTGGACACGGGCCTGAGTGTGAGCAGCCTCAGGGCCTCCCGGGCCCAGCGCCCACCTGCCTCCTTCACGGCCCTCACCAGGACAGGTCCCTTCTCTACGGGCCACAGAGGGGCGGTCAGGCACTTCTGCCCAGACCCTGCCTCTCCCCACCTCAGGGAGCCACTTTAATAACAAAACAAGCGGTTTCTTAGGGCTCTCCCACCTTCGCTGCCTTATGTCAACTCTCACGTATCAGCTCACTTAACTCTCAAAACAACACAAAGGGCTTGTCATCATCGTTGTTCCTGTTTCACAGATGAAGGAACCGAGGCTAGAGAGCTTGCCCAAGGACACACAGAACCCGAGCCCGGAACAGGACTCTGAACCAATGGACCATACTGCCTCCCTTCCAATAAAGTAGCAAATGCACAGAGAGGCAAAGGGGCTACAGAAAGTCACACAGCAAGTTATTGGCTACATACAAACCCAGCATCCTTAGCTCCCAGGCCTCTGTTCTTGCTTCTACTCCCCCATAATCCCTGCTTTCCATATCTACAGGGATAAGATGGGCAGGTTCTTCGTGGGAGAGAAACACAAAAGAGGTTTCTTCTGCAACAAGGCACTAGTGAGATTCCTGCGAGAGATTAATAAAATCTTATCAAGGACCCAGGACTCCGCCAACCCAAAGTCAGCCAGGCATCGGCAGGACTGTAATTCCTACCAAACCATAATTAGCTGAATTTCCTTTTGTAATCTGGGAATCCGGGCTGAGCACGGTCTGTCATTGGAGCCAAGGGGATAATCATCGGCCGACTCTCCTGCAAAACGGTTAGGAGGAAACGTCCCGGCTCCCTTTGACGTTTAGGAGGAACCATTAACGCGAAGACATGAAGAGTTAGAGGAATTTCAAATACAAAACAAATGTGGCCGCTGAGCTACGGGTTTGTGAAGGAGGCTGCCGCCAGGCTGCGGGACCAGGACAGGGCTCTGGGGACAGCCAGTCCTCCCTGGGCTGTGGCAGAGAGCAGGCGGGAGGTGACTACAATCGCTACAGGGCCAGGACAGCCAGGAGGGCTGAGGGCACAGGGGAGTGCGGGGAGGGTGGAGGGAGGAGGAGGGAGGAGGGAGGGTGGAGGGAGGAGGATGGGGGATGGATGGGGGATGGATGGGGGATGGATGGAGGGATGGATGGGGGGATGGATGGAGGGTGGAGGATGGGGGGATGGATGAAGGGATGGATGGGGATGGATGGGGATGCATGGGGGATGAATGGGGGATGGATGGGGGATGGATGGGGATGGATGGGGATGCATGGGGGATGGATGGGGGGATGGATGAAGGGATGGATGGGGATGGATGGGGGATGGATGGGGATGGATGGGGATGGATGGGGATACATGGGGATGAGATGGGGGATGCATGGGGGATGGATGGGGGATGGATGGGGATGGATGGGGATGGATGGGGATGCATGGGGGATGGATGGGGATGGATGGGGATGCATGGGGGATGGATGGGGATGGATGGGGATGGATGGGGGATGCATGGGGATGAGATGGGGGATGCATGGGGATGGATGGGGATGGATGGAGGATGGATGGGGATGGATGGGGGATGGATGGGGATGCATGGGGGATGGATGGGGGATGGATGGGGATGGATGGGGATGGATGGGGATGGATGGGGGATGGATGGGGATGGATGAGGATGGATGGGGGATGCATGGGGATGAGATGGGGGATGCATGGGGGATGGATGGGGATGGATGGGGATGGATGGGGATGCATGGGGATGGATGGGGATGGATGGAGGATGGATGGGGATGGATGGGGGATGGATGGGGATGGATGGGGATGGATGGGGATGGATGGGGATGGATGGAGGATGGATGGGGATGGATGGGGGATGGATGGGGGTGCATGGGGGATGGATGGGGGATGCATGGGGGATGGATGGGGATGCATGGGGGATGCATGGGGATGCATGGGGGATGCATGGGGGATGGATGGGGATGGATGGGGATGGATAGGGATGGATGGGGATGCATGGGGATGAGATGGGGGATGCATGGGGGATGGATGGGGATGCATGGGGATGCATGGGGATGCATGGGGGATGCATGGGGGATGGATGGGGATGGATGGGGATGCATGGGGGATGCATGGGGATGGATGGGGATGCATGGGGGATGGATGGGGATGGATGGGGATGCATGGGGATGCATGGGGGATGGATGGGGGATGGATGGGGATGGATAGGGATGGATGGGGATGCATGGGGATGCATGGGGGATGCATGGGGGATGGATGGGTGGAATGGAGGGGGTAGCTCAGTGGCTTTCTTGCCTGCCTGAGTCTTGGCCAGGCTGTCCCCATGGGGCTGCGGTCCCTTCTCCTCTGCCTGGGAACCTGTCAGTCACTTTTCCAGACACCCCTCAGCCCTGGGCCTCAGGAAGCCTGTCCATCTGTCCTTCCCACGTGGCTGCTCCTCCTCAGGCTCCCGTTCGTCTCAGGTCCTGTGTGTCCGTCCCTCAGTCACAGCCCCGTCTCCTGGTCCCCAGCCCCGGGCATCACGGAGCTCACTGACCTCAACCCGCCGTCCAGCCCCAGGTCCACTCTTACCTGGAAGCTGAGCCCTCCACTGCTGAGCGGGAGCCCGTCCCCCACCGCGCCCCACTCACTCATGTGACGGAAGCCCTGTGTGTGGCAGTGCCAGAGTCCACGCAGGGCCACTGGGGGCAGGATGCTGGGATTGCCACCACAGAGCCCTGGGGCCCCCCAGCTCTGCTGGCCAAGCCCACTCAGACCCTCCCTGGCCTGTGCCCCAAGGGCTGGGGACCTCAGACACCCCACCCCATTCAGGGCCCTCAGAGGCCCGGTCTCTGGTCCTGCCGTCCCTCTCTCTCTCACCAGCTCTGCAGCACCAGGTCCACCCACTGCCCCCACTAGAACGTGGGCCCCAGGACGGGGGTGGAGGGGTCTCTTGCACTTAGCTGTCCCCAGCACAGAGGGGCCCTGGTGCAGGCCCTGGGGACAAGGTGGGAAGGAGGCCTGCCCGGGGCAGCAGGTGTCCAGGGCCTAGGCTCTGGCTGTGGCCAATTTGAAGGACTGAGACCCTGACCCACCCGCCAGCCTGGCTGGCCCCTTGGCCCGCCTGGCAGGCTGTGCTTGGGGTCACTGTCCTGGTCCCCAAGCTGCCACACGGCCCAGGCCCTGGCTTGGGAGCTGCTGGCCTTTGGCACGGGAGCAGGAGGGCCCTGGTCACCCGGTTCCCGGAGGGACAGAGAGACCTGAGAGTCCCACAGCCCCCAGGGCCACCCCGCATGGCAGCCCCGCCAAGAGGAAGACATGGCGCCCGGGACCCAGGGTCGTGCCCTGCGGCCCACGTGGGGGGCCTTGGCTGCATCCCCGGGCTGGCCAGGCCAGCGTCCAGCCACAGGAGCGGGGCACTGCCCGGCCTGGGCGTGGCGGCAGGAGCTGGCCCGGGGGGGGGGGGCGTCTGTGACTCATCTTCCTCTCCCCCCGCGGACCCCAGGGAGCGGGCGGGGGCAGCTCCGAGCCTCACGGTGGCACCCCAGGGCCACCCCCGCAGGGCGACAGGGCCTCTCGGGCTGGAGGGGCTCCGAGGTGTCCACCTTTCCTGGGGGTTCTGTCGTCCAGCTCTCTGACCCTTCCAGAGCCTGTCCCCACGCCCTTGGCCACTGCAGGGAGGTGTCTCAGGGGACAGACGCTGCATGGACGAAGGAATGTGTGGTAGGAAGTGACCACGGTGACTCAGGGTGACTCAACCCTAACCCTGCCAGGGTCCTGCTGAGCGGCCGCTGTGACCCGCTGCCTCTGCCTGTCCACCTTGGGCAGCCCCCCTCCCCAGGGCCCAGCCTTCTGGCTGGCTCTGCGCCCGGACCCTGGGACTGTGGGCAGAGGTGCCCAGCAGCTGCCAGGACGGGGCCCAGGGCCGCAGCAAGGGGGCAGCTGAAGCGAGGGCTGGGGCTGGGCGCTGCCCCTTCTGCCCGCCAGGCCCTGGGGACTGGTCCCTCCTGGGCCCGACTCTCCTGGGGGGTCAGGCTCCCGACAGGACAGAGGCTGGGAGGGAAGAGGCCGGGTTGAGGCCAGGGCTGAGGAGGCTGTGGAAGCCAGGTCCCGGCCCAGGGCCTGCTGGTCACTGGCCTCCAGCACATGGGACACCAGGGCAGGGCTTCTGCCAGGCGGGGGTGCTGCTGGCCCCAGGTCTCCTCTGGAATCACCTCAGTCACCTGCGTCCCCTGCCTGAGACAGAGCCGGGGCTTCCACCGTCCACCCGCACAGCTCCCTGTCCATCCCTTCATTCCACTCTGCACCCGCTCACCCGCCACCCACCCCTCCCCCTCCCCCGTCCATCTGTCCACCAGTCCATCCATCTGTCCATCAGTCCGTCCATCCGTCCATCCGTCCATCCGTCCACAGCCTCCTCTCCTGCCTGAGACCATCCACACGTCCCTGTCCCCACATCCCCCCCCACCCAGCGGTGCACATGGCCCTGGGGCTCCAGAGACAGAGGCTCTCTGGGGACACTGGCCCTGTGTGGTGACCTGCTCGGCCCTCTCTAGTTCCTCCCCTCCCTCTCGTCCTCCCCAGCTCTGAGAACTCAGAAGGGGCCATCAAGACAGTGGCCCTGGAGTCACGGGATGTGGGTGACATTCGGCACCTCAACCTCAGGGGACTGAGTGGCAGGGCCCCCCCCAGCCACAAGAGGCCCTTGGTGTCACTTCTCTGGGCTCCTGGGGATGGCGGGCAGCTCTGGGGTGGCTGCCCCCGCAGGGCTGGCCCGGCCCTGGGCCTGTCCCCTTCCAGGTGGCCTGCTCTTCCCCGACTGCCCAAGGGCCTTAGATCTCCCCCCAGGGACGGTTTCGAGAGCCCCCAGAGCCCGCTGGTGTTGCACCCCACCTGCCAGGCGCAGGGTGGCCCTGTGGCCCTGCCCGCCACCCTCCAGTTCTGGCAGAGTCTTGGAGGCAGGGTGGACTTTGACCTGTGTCCAGCGGGTCCCTCCTGCCACCCCGTCCACGGAGGCATCTGGAAGGCGGCCGGCCTCCCTCTCCACCCCGCAAGGGCCCAGGCGGCCTGGCCGGCCGAGCCCCAGCGCCCCAGCTCTCCCTCCCCTGGCCCCTGCCCGGCCTCCACGCTCCTCACAACCGACCTCTGCCCAGAGCCCCCCGCCTCTCCTGTCCTCCCAGTCCCTGTCCCCTCTCCCTGGCTGGCCCCTCCTCACCTGCAGGGTCTGCTCAGATGCCCCTCTTCCAGGACACTTCCCTGACCCCAAACTGGGCCAGCCTCCCTCTCTGGCCTCCCCTCGGCACTCTGCCATCTCCCCATCGGGCTGCCCGCTTGTCCCCCATCAGACCAGCGGCTCACGAGGGTGGGGCCACAGGGCAGTCACCGATGTGCCCCGAGACCAGCGTGCGGCCTGCTGAACGAGGACTGAGCGGCTGTGGAGAGACGGGGGCTCCCGAGAGGTGAAAGGCCCTGGAGGAGGCTCGGGTCGGGCCCCGGGGTCTGTGGGGGGCGGGGGCAGCGTCTCCTCCCCCCTTCTCTCCCCCCCAATCTACTCCAGCCTGGGGCGGGCCACGGCAGGGGAGGGACCCCTGGCCGGGGGCTGACTGTCCCCCTCAGCCCGTGGCTGCCCCACTCTGCGTGGAGAGGCCCGAGGTCCCGTGTGCCCAGCCCCTGCCCATCACAGCCCCCGTGGACAGCCAGCCTGGAGCACCATGACGGGCAGAGATGGGAGGCCGGAGGGAGAGGCCCAGTGGAGTCTGGCCTCATGCAGCCCAGGCTCTGTAAACCTGTGTGCACCCCCGTCCCCCCACCTCAGACACCCAGGAGGGCGGAGGGTGGAGGCCACAGAGGCCGGCAGGATCAGGGACCAGCAGGCCATGGTTCTGTGAATAAAACTGCAGCCCCGCTTCCTGGGGTGGCCACACTCTGTGCGTCTGGAGTGACCACTCCATGACCCCAGGGAAGCTCCAGCAGAAACGGGGGGCTCCAAAACAAACGCGCAAGTCGTGGAGGCCACGGAGGGCACGAGGCACCGGAGGCCTGGCCCCAGGGTCCCCAGCCCAGGAACGTCCACCTGCAAGCTTGTCCTGTTCACTGCACCTGGTGCTATCCCCTCCTGCTCCACCAGGGCTACGAGGAGCCACCCATATCCGTCTAGGCACTGTGACCGCTGGGAGGGATACCTGCCATTATCCTCCCATCATTCCTTCATTCCATGAGTGTTTATTGAGCACCTCCTACAAGCCAGGCCTTGGGCTGTGCACAAGCCAGAAACTGTCCCTGCCCTCCTGCGACTGGCAGTTTGTGGGGACACAAATTAAACAGTTGTGAGTGGTCACGGGAGCCACCACAAGACCAGCAGGGTGATCTGGGGGACACGGAGCCCTAGCAGGGGAAACGGGACCCAGTCCTTCAGGTGGCCGGGAGGTCAGCCTGGCAGAGGCTCAGGACACTCTGAACCCACAGAAGCCTGCTGTGACCCCCGCGCAGGGGCCGGGGGCTAACGCGAGACGAGGGCAGGAGAGGGGCGGTGGCCAGCAGACCTGCTGGGCAGATGTGGCAGAAAAGGTCACTGGACGCCCGGGGACTCCTGCGGGGCAGACGGTGGCTTTGGGGACTCACAGGCTCGTCCCCTGGAGCCGCAGGCTAGCCCCCGACCTGGGCTCCGCGATGGCAGGAGGGGGAGCTGCTCCCCAGTGCCCCCAGGACCCAGGTGTCCCCTCCCCAGCAGGTTCTTCCCGCCAGCAGCCCGCTGTCCCTTTAAAGGGACCGGGACCAGCGAGAAGAATGAGCCTGACTCATGGAGGAAGGGGTGGTCCCTGCCTGGCCGGGCGCCAGGGCAGCCGCAGGAGGAGGCGGCGGGCAGCTGCCTCTGTGCGCGAGGGCGGGAGCCCCAGAACCCGCGGAGGGTCCCCGCGGCAGCGGCAGCGGCAGCGGGTGGGAGGAGGCGCCGCACAATGGGGCATTGAGGGCGGCCTGCGGGCCAGGGCTGCTGCCGGCCAGCTGATGCTGATGTCACCTTCCGCCAGGAGCCCCTCCCGGGCCTCACAGATGCCCCAGGAAGCTGAAGGAGGAGCCAGAGGAAGAGGCCCCGTCCCAGGTGGACACGCAGCGGGGGACAAAGAGCTCACGTGGGCACAGAAGTGCCCAGAGCCCGGGCTAAGGGGGCATCCAGGGGCAAGGCCACCTGCTCTGAGCTCCCCGGCAGGCAGAGCAAAAAGGAGGGCTGCAGGAGGCCATCAGCGAGCCAGGGTGGGGACGTCACAGAGAGCCAGGGCAGGGACGTCACAGCAAACCTGGGCCAGGACATCACACAAGCCTGGGCCAGGTTGTCACAGCAAACCAGGGCCATGACGTCACAGCAGACCAGGGCCATGACGTCACAGCAGACCAGGGCCAGGACGTCACAGCAGACCAGGGCCAGGACGTCACACAAACCAGGGCCCTGATGTCACACAAGCCTGGGCCATGACGTCACAGCAGACCAGGGCCAGGACGTCATAGCAAACCAGGGCCAGGACGTCACAGCAGACCAGGGCCAGTCACACAGGCCTGGGGCTGTGGGGAGCATGGGGCCTGCCCATCCCCCATGGTCAGGGCAGCTGGACCCTGGCCTTCACTGCCCTGTCCTCCGGCTGTGGTGGCCTCGTCTGGGCCCTGTATGGGGACTTAGGTGTCAGGTGGTCATCTGAGGACCTGGGGCTCAGCAGAGGCCCCTCCAAGAGAAAGCAGAAGTCCCCGTCTCCCCTGCTGAGACCCCGGGGCCAGCAGCCCAGGCCACAGAGAACCCAGACTCTGTGTCCACCCGGAGTGGGAGAGTCACAGGCCCTGCCCTCCCCGCCCCCGCTCGAGCCCGGGCCTTCCTCCGCAGGCCTCGCCCCGCTGCCCTGCCTGGGGAGCTGCCTGCCGTCCCAGCTCAGTGCTGTCCCCAGACACCTGGCGTCCAGTGGGCGGCCCTGGCCCCTCGCTTCAGGCCAGCACCTGGTGCCCCAGGGAGACCCCTGGACCCCGGCCTCTGACTCAGCCTGGTCTCCACGCTCCTGCTCTCGGGCTCGCTGTCCTCCTCTGCCCAGGGTGGCTGAAGGCCTGGTGAGTTAGGCTCACTGGGTCCCATCTCGAAGGGACACAGAGGACCCCTCAGTGACCCCAGAGCACCTGAGGGGGGCTCGGGGGCTGCCCAGGGGCTCAGCCCCTGCCACGTCCCTCCCTGGGCGTCCTTGACGGCAGAAGGTGCGCATGCAGGGCCTTCCTACGTCGTCCACGGTGCTGGCTCTCTGAGAGGTCGTGCCACCATGTCCCCCACCCCGGGTTGACCGCTGCCCCCAGCAGATGAGAGCAGACCGTGGCCGGGACAGGGCCAGGGCCGCGGCTCAGACTTTTCGAGCCCTTTTGGGAAGCCCTGCTGACCCTCTGCAGGGGACTCTGCCTCCGCTCCTGGCCCCCTCCCCACCCACCCCTGTCCCACAGGGTCTACGCCTGGGCACTGGGGGGGCCAGCGAGGAGGCCAGGAGCACCCCAGGTCCCCAGCACACGTGGTCAGGGCCAGCAGAGCGCAGACGGCAAGCCTGTGGGAGACTGCAGGTGGCCGCACGAGACAGGACTGGACAGGGAAGAGCCCAGCAAGGCCTCCAGGGGACAGAGGCAGCTGCGCTCAGCCAGTCCCCTGCAGGGTCCTGGTGGCCACCCGAGCCGCCCCAGAACAGCAGGGCCCCGGCCATGCAAGCCTGGTCAGGGCCTTGAACTCTGTCCCAAGGGCTGAGGACCCTGCCTGTGACAGGGACAAGGCTGAGGACCCTGCGTGTGACAGGGACGAGGCTGAGGACCCTGCCTGTGACAGGGACGAGGCTGAGGACCCTGCGTGTGACAGGGACGAGGCTGAGGACCCTGCCTGTGACAGGGACGAGGCTGAGGACCCTGCGTGTGACAGGGACGAGGCTGAGGACCCTGCCTGTGACAGGGACGAGGCTGAGGACCCTGCGTGTGACAGGGACGAGGCTGAGGACCCTGCGTGTGACAGGGACGAGGCTGAGGACCCTGCGTGTGTCAGGGACGAGGCTGAGGACCCTGCGTGTGACAGGGACGAGGCTGAGGACCCTGCGTGTGACAGGGACGAGGCCATTGCTGCTTTAGAAGCTTCCAGCTTCCGAGTGGAAGTGTCCGGGTGGCAGGTGGGAGGAGGCTCCAGTTGTCGTGGCGGGAGACGAAGGTAGGAGGGACAAGTGGCGGGTGAAGGCAGGGAGAGGGGGCATCCCAGGAGGAGGACAGGACCCTGCCACCACAGCAGGGGTGTCACCCTTCACGGGGCCCACACTGAGCTGGAGACGGCTGGGGACTGCTGCCCAGGTGCCCAGGCTTGTCCGAACCGGCACCAAAGGGGCTGGGGGCAACAGCGGGCTCCTCTGCCAGGGCATCCTGGAGGGCTCCCGCCCCTGCCCCCACTGCCCAGCAGCGCCATCTGCTGGCTGCTCAGGACAAGCCCCCAGTGACTTGCCAAGGGCAGATCCAGGTCCCAGTGTGTCCCCTCTTAGAGATGAGAGAAAAGAGGCCAAGAAAGCAGAAGCAGCTCTTCCAGGGTGACCCCACCAGGGACAGGACCTCAGCAGCCCGCCTCACAGCTGCTCTCCAGAAAGGCCCTTCTAAGACATGCAGGGGGTGCCGTGGGGCAGGACTGGCCTACTCCTGCCTGCTCTGCTGTCCACAGCCTGAGTCCTGGACGCTTCTAGACCCTGCCACTGCCCCCAAGACCCAGTCCCATGGCCATCTGGATTCCGTAGACATCAGAACCTGACCATGTTGGATTCCCTCCCTCTGTATCTAGCTCTCAGGGTGCTAGGCCACCTAATGAGCCAGGAGGAGATAGTGATGGTGATGGTGATGGTGATGGCGGTGATGGTGGTGATGGTGGTGGTGATGGTGATGGTGGTGGAGATGGTGTTGATAGTGATGGTGGTGGTGATGGTGGAGATGGTGGAGATGGTGGTGATGGTTGTGATGGTGGTGGAGATGGTGGTGATGGTGGTGGAGATGGTGTTGATAGTGATGGTGGTGGTGATGGTGATGTGATGGTGATGGTGGTGGAGATGGTGGTGATGGTGGTGATAGTGGTGATAATGGTGGAGATGGTGGTGATGTTGGTGGTGGTGATGGTGGTGGTGGTGGTGGTGGTGGGGGTAGTGGTGGGGATGATGGTGGTGGCGGTGGTGGTGATGGTGGTGATGGTGGTGGTGATGGGGGTGATGGTGATGTGGTGATGGTTATGGGAATAGTGGTGATGATGGTGGTGATGGTGATGGTGGTGGAGGTGATGATGGTGATGGGGTAGTGGTGGTGATGATGGTGGTGGCGGTGGTGGTGATGGTGGTAATGGTGGTGGTGATGGGGGTGATGGTGATGGGGGTGATGGTTATGGGAATGGTGGTGATGATGGTGGTGATGGTGATGGTGGTGGAGGTGATGATGGTGATGGGGGTGGTGGAGATGGTGGTGATGGTGGTGGAGATGGTGTTGATAGTGATGGTGGTGGTGATGGTGATGTGATGGTGATGGTGGTGGAGATGGTGGTGATGGTGGTGATAGTGGTGATAATGGTGGAGATGGTGGTGATGGTGGTGGTGGTGATGGTGGTGGTGGTGGTGGGGGGGGGTAGTGGTGGGGATGATGGTGGTGGGGGGGGTGGTGGTGGTGGTGATGGTTATGGGTAATGGTGGTGATGATGGTGGTGATGGTGATGGTGGTGGAGGTGATGATGGTGATGGGGTAGTGGTGGTGATGGGGGATGGTGGTGATGGTGGTGGTGTGAGTGGTGGTGGTGGTGATAGTGGTGGTGGTGGTGGTGATGGTGGTGATGGTGATGGGGGTAGTGGTGGTGATGATGGTGGTGGCGGGGTGGTGTTGATGATGGTAATGGTGGTGGTGATGGGGGTGATGGTGATGGGGGTGATGGTTATGGGAATGGTGGTGATGGTGATGGTGGTGGAGGTGATGATGGTGATGGGGGTGATGGTGATGGGGGTGATGATGGTGGTGGTGGTGGTGGTGGTGGTGGTGGTGGTGTGAAGATGACTTACCAAGCACACATCTCGTGACGTTACACTATTATGGTCTGAATTAATCAATACAATTAATAGGTTGTAGGTTATAGACTAAACTATAGGTTAATAAAACAGTGAGTGTAGCCGTAGTGACTCCACCTTTATGGCTCCTGTGTGAAACTGTTATATAAGCCGTTTTTAAAACGCATTTTAAACAACATCATTTTTCTGTGCCTCATACATCTGCAGCTGCCTCGGGCCCCCCGGGGCGCTTGTCCGAGCTCTGCTCACCGCGTTTCGCGCCCTCGTGTCCTGCTTGCTTGAAGTTCGCAGATTGCCCCGGACGTGGTTTTTCCTTAAATCCTGGAGCCACACACAGCCTGGCGCGCTTCTCCCAGTTGGGCCTGGCAGATGCGTCCCGGGCCAGGAAAACACAGATAAAGTAAAGTTCTTTGATTTGTTTCAGATTCGGAGGTCGACCGTGACAAGATGGGCGAGTCTCTTGCTGTCCCAGGGTTAGAGAGTGGGGACGGAGGCCCAGGTTGGTTTGTCACCTGACTAGTTGGCACTGGAGCCCAG
This sequence comes from Ictidomys tridecemlineatus, assembly GCF_052094955.1. NCBI lineage: Eukaryota > Metazoa > Chordata > Mammalia > Rodentia > Sciuridae > Ictidomys > Ictidomys tridecemlineatus. The sequence goes on along the minus strand of NC_135480.1, from coordinate 4,430,281 downwards.
AGGCACCGCAGGCAGCAGCTCCAGGCCCTGGTCTCTTCCCTCCACGGCCTTGGTTCGCCCCAGCGGCTGGAGCCGAGTGCGCGTCCCCCCAGGGCACCTCTAAGGAGGGATCGTGGCTGACTGGCCATGGTCCACAGCACCTCCCTGCTCCGAGGGGTCAGGCACGGCCAGCAGCAGGCACTGGCCAGAATGGCACGTCCCCCATGGACCATGTCCAGCACACAGGCCTGTCACTGGCCACAGTTAAATTCTGGACGATGCTGGAGGTGGCCTTGGTCAGGTTGGGCCTGACAACGCGCCCTGGCCCTGGCCACGTCCTGCCCCGGGGAGAACAGAGGCCGCACGGCGGTAGAGAACGGCGACAGCAGCCTCGCCCACTGCGCAGTCCCCAGTCATTGCTAGAACCTCCACCCCCACCCCCCCAGCCCCCTCCACCGGCCACCGCGGCCACCCCACCTCACAGAGGAGCCAACCAGGCAGGGAGAGTCGAGCGGCTTCCTCAAGGACATGTGGCCCTGGAGAGCGGAGCCATGGTGCAGCCCAGGGCCACCTGGACCAAAGGGCCTCCACGTCCACGCCCACGTCCAGCCCACGGGCTCCTCTGCCAAGGGAAGCGCTGGCGCAGAGGCCACATGTCCCGGTCCCTGCCTGCACACCCACCCCCCCTGGCCCTGAGTGCACATGTGGAGGACCGCACCCCAGGAAGGAGGTTCCGCTGAGCGTCACGGAGGTCTGTCCACTTTCAGGAAGAGGCACTAGCTGGGAGAGGCTGACCTCATCCCGTGAGCCTGCTAAAAGCCAAGTGCTCTCTCCAGCTGGTCACCGGGGGACAATCGGAGGTTCCCAAAATGTGAAGGCCACCCATCATCCTTGGTCTGAGAAAGGAAGGAGACCATGGAGCGGTCCCAGCTGGCGCCAGCAAGGACAAGGGACACGGGTTCCACAGCTCGGCCACCAACCAAAAGACCTGGGACAGACCACTGTGACAATAGGACCTCCTCCCTGGTGCCCAGAGCCTCGGGAGGAGTGCAGCCTGGCCGGCACCCTGACCTCCCGCGCGGCCCTGCGGGAGCCCGCTGAGCTGAGGACCGCGGGCTGGGAGCTGGTCCTGGCTGGACATGTCACAAGCCACCTCGGGCTGGTCTCTCGGTCCGGAGATCTGTAGGAGGCATGACCGATGATGCCGAGGCCCTGCCTCCGCTGGCCTGGTGACCGGCTGGCTCCTCGGGGTGCGGCAGTGTCTGGCATCCTGTAAAAGCTGCTCTTTGAAGTTGAGATTTGGACCTGGGAGATGACCTGGGACTCGGGCGGGAGCGATGGATGATCCGCAGTGGACAGGCCGTTCTGCCCATCCCCTCTGTCCCCTGCTGCCTGGCGTGGGTGTCGGCCCCAGAGGCTACGGGCCACGCTCTCCGGGTGGGGGAGCAACGGTCTTGGACTCAGGGTCTCTCCGAGTGCAGGGGTGTCTCACGGTGTCCCTAGAAGCCAGCAGGCGTGTTGCTGTGTGGCTTCTGGGGGTCCGTGTCAGTGGCGGGGGCTCCTGAGACCCACGTCTCCCTGGGGCAGGGGCGGGGGTGGGGCCCCTTGTGGGCCCCTCACCCAAAAGGCCACAGAGGAGGCAGCCCGAGACCTCCTGCTCCTGGGACAGGGAGGGACTTGCTGATCCACGGCAGCAGAGGCCACCCACGAGCCCCAGAGCCTGTGGGGCCGACCACCAGGACATTCCTTCAGCAACAGAGAAGGGGAGCTTCAAAGCAGCGGTGGGCCTTGCCTTGGTGTCCAGAGGCTGAGGGTGGACAGGACACCAGCCCTGTGCCATGGGGACCATAGTGTCCCAAATCCCTGTTCGTGTCCCAAACCCCAAGAGACCTGCTGGCACGAGGCAGGTGCAAAGTGGAGACCGTCCCCCCGGCACCTTGAGGGCCCTGGTGACGTGGTGCCCTGTGCTGGACTGTCCTCAGGCCCGCAGGACCATCCCCAGCAGCCCAGGCAGGGCCAGCCGGGCCCAGTGCAGAGGCTGAAGGCGGTGGGCTGGCCAGGGACCCGCAGCGACACTGTGCCTCACCTGCCACAGGATCCTCGGGCCCTGGGGCCTCCTCCCCTCGGGGATTGCTCCCCTAAATCCCAGCCGAGGGGCCCAGGGAGTCCGGGGCCCACTGTGGCCGCCAGGCAGGGGAGGGTGGTCAGAGCAAGGCTCCAGGACCAGATGGAGATCTCACAGGTGTCTGAGGCCATCGGTGGCCCTGGGCAATGGACGGGGCCAGTGTGGGGTTTCATCTCAGGACATGTCACAGGCCACCTCAAGCCCTTGAGATAAGAGAGGCCGATGGCTCTGTCGGGTGGCTTCCGTGGTGGTTCCTAAAAGCCATCTGGGTGTGGGTGTGAGAGCGGGCGCTCACGGAGGGCAGTGCCCGCGCTCTCTGGCTCTGCCCTGGGCAGGCACGGCCGAGCCATCACAGGTCTCTGACCCAGCGCTCGGGCTGGCCCTTGGGAGGGTCTCAGGCCTGGTCCTGGGATCTCTGCCAGGCCCAGGGCTCTGAACCTGCCCTCCGGCCCCTTCTGTCGGACGCGGCTGGCCAGCGCGGTTCCCAGGAGGCGGAGACAGTGTCTCTGTGTCTCTTGGTCACACAGAGAGGATGGCAGAGCCAGGGCAGGCCTCCGGAGCCGGCGAAGGACCTGTCCTGTCAGTGCTCCAGCGCTGCCACCTCGCTAGCATCTCCGCTGAGGGCACACCCGAGGGCCACGTCCCCACCCCCGGCCCCGGGTCTTGGCCAGTCCACTTCCTGGCCACTCGGGCCCTCTGATGGTCCGTCTCCCTGGGACGCGGTGGAGGCGGGGGTGGTGTTCCCTGGGCCTGCAGAATCTTCTCCGCGGAGCGAGGGGGTGGAGCCCGGGCACAGGCAGAGAGGGACAGGGAGAGGCCAGCTGTCCCGGGTACCCGCTCCGCAGCTCCCTCTGAGAAACCTGTGGTCCCTGGAGGGACGTTAGGAAGTGGCCCTGCTTCATGTCCCTTCAATCAGAGTGTCTCATCTGACGCTGGCTCAGCCTAGCTGGGGGCAACCCTGCCCAGCCGGACGCTCGCTGACCTGTGTCCAGGATGCCCACTACATGGGCTCAGAGGAGCAGTGGCCCTCAGAGGAGGCACCTCTGTGGGAACCCGGGTCCTGGACACTCCTTCAGAGATAAGAAGGTGCCCTGGGGCCGGCTGGGTCCCGGCCAGTGCCGTCGCCCGACAGGCTGGGCAGGCAGAGCGTGGAGGACTGGACCCGCCCTGCGGCGCTCGGCCGGGGGGGGACAGGGTGCTGGGAGCCATGGCCCCAGGTGCAGACGAAGGAAGCAAGTCCCCAGCAAGTGGCCACTACTATGACCACTGTAGAGGGAGAGAGACTGAGGCAGAGGTCCAGCAAGGTCCCCAAGGCCACCTGAGTCCCCAGTGGCAGACCCCAGCTCTAGTCCAGGCTGCCGTCCCTCAAGGCCCCGGTCCTGTCCTGGCACCTGGTGACCTGCTGGAGGCCCACAGCCACGGGACCCCACTGGGCACCCCTGCCCGCCTCCCCGGTAGCGGGGTCTGGAGCCGCTGGGGACACGCAGTCGCACTGTCTCCCGGCGCCCCGTGTGGGGTGAGCTTGGACCTGATTGGGCCCCTGCGGCGGTTCTGCCCGGCCCCCCCTGGGATCGCAGCGGAGCCCGGGCCCGGGGCCTTATCCCAGCAGACAGGCGGCCGTCAGCAGGTGACCACGCCAGTCCACCACGTGGAGAGGACACAGTCACCGCAGCAGGGTCTGCCACTGGGGCCCAGGGCCAGCCGGGCTGGGACAGAGGGCCATGTTCCCTGGGGGTTGAATCGAGGGGAGTCAGGCCCCCTGCGTCCCTCCCCGTGCACAGCCATCAGGCTCCATGCCCCAGGCAGCCAGGGGAGGTGGCCTCCACGTGTGGGGTGGGGACCAGGTCCAGGCCAGGCTCCCCGGGGCAGGTCCACGGGGCAGCAGGCGGGAGCAGAGCCCCCTGCTGTGTCCAGGCCCAAGCTCCAGGGTGGGAAGGGAGGCTCTGGGGGCCAGTGAGTGCGCCTGGTGTCCCTGGACCGCGCTGGCAGTGACGGGGACAGTGGCTGATGAGAGGTGTCTCTGGCTACTACGAGACCCCCGAGCAGGCTGCTCTCTGGGCCAGGGCTGCCCAGCAGCCGCGGAGCCCCGTCCCCTCACCCCCTGGGGGTGGGCTGCCTGGGGGGGGCAGGAAGTACAGCCCTCAGGGGGCTGGGGCCACACCAGGAGCAGGAGGGCAGCAGGCCTCCCGCGGTGCCCCTGCCTCCCGTCCAGGCTGCATGGCCCCCACCCCGTGCGCCGCTCACCTGCCCAGGGCCTGGCTGCGGTCTCTCAGGCCACGGGAGAGGCTCCTGGCGGGGGGCGGTCTGCAGCCCCATGGACGCCCCACCCAGAGCCAGTGGCTGTGGACACCAGGCGGACCACTGGCCCTTCTGCCCGGCCCTGGAGCCCCACTCCATCGCTGCCCCAGGACACTTTGGGCCACACGGTCAGCCCTGCCCCAGCTGGAGCCGAGAGGTGCAGCTGGACCGGCCCTGAACACCACAGGCCCGGGCCAGCCGCGGCTCCCCCAGGAGACCCTCCTGCTGCTCAGAGGGTCAGGGAGGTCCAGGAGCAGCTCTGGGGCGTGACCAGGCGAGAGCTCCTTCCACTGCACCTGGGCCCGGGGGCAGCCGTGGGCCTGCAGAGGGTGAGGAAGGCCACGTGGACCTTCACCACATTTTTAAAACACAAAAGATGTACAGCACGGGATGAAGGCTTCTCAGACCCGCGACAGCTCAGAGCACAGCCAGGGCCTGGGGACTGGTGACCAAGGAAGGGCAAAGAAAGACCCAAACTGTGTCCACTCGAGGAGTAAGTCTCCCCCATCCACTCTGACCCTCAGTCTCCTCCTCTGCAACAGGACAATGTTTCAGCCACAGGAAAGAGAATAAAGCCACATGCATTAAGGGACCCGACATGCACTGAAGCAGCCCTGTCCCAGCATCAGAAAGAGCCACACCCAGACCAGGCCGCGCTCTGCCATGCTGTGACCCCTGGAAGCAGCGGTCAGACCATTGCCCCGAGGAACGCGAGCGTCCCCACCCCAGGTCAGCCCGAGAGCTGCCGTCAGAGAGAACAGGGCTGAACCCCTTGTGGGGAGGGAAGGGCCACCGGGAAGACAAGCCTCCCCACCTCTCCCTCGCACTCCAGCGGGGACCACCCGGAGCACCCAGCGCCCCTCTCAGCCGGAGCCAAGGGCCTTCCTGATCCGCCGCTGGACCCTGGTCCTCCTGTCAGAGATGTTGTGAGGGCCTGGGCATCCGACGGGGGCAGCAGACCTGCGTGAGATGGCTTCCCATGGATCTTGCCTTCGGGGGACCCGGGAAGGACAGGGCGCCCCGGCCAGCACAGCAGTGCAGCTCTGCTTGGTGACCAGCCCTGTCAACACCCGGCCACTGACGGCCACTGACGGAGGGCTTCTCATCGCCAGTGACTCGGCACAGAGGTGCCGTGTCACTATTCACTCAGGTGACATGGAGAGATCAGCAAGGCTGTCCAGCTCAGGCAGCTGAGAAGGGCCGACCACCACCCACGTCCAGGGCCGCTGGGAGCCGGCGCTCCCCTGTCCATGACTGTCTGTTCCCAGAAGGAAGTGCAAGTTCCCCTGGCCGGGAGCTGCAGAGCAAGCATGGAAGGATTTGCCCCAACCGCCTGGTGTTCCTCACTCCCCAGAATTGACCCCCCTGACGTGGCCCTGCTCTGGGACTCCGGGCCTGGACCTAGGAGTGAGGCAGTGAGGACGTGCAGGGACGTCAGTGGGTGGGCAGGTGGGCAGCCAAGAACGTGGGTGATGCCATGGACGGGACAATCGGAGGAGGCTCAGGGAACAGAGGGACCAGGGTGGGATGAAGGAACAGATGCGGTGGGCATGGGAGGGCAGGCGGGCGGGGAATAGTGGGTGGACGGGTGGGTGGAGGGATGGATAGGTGGGTGTCTGGGTGGGTAGGTGGTGGACGAATGAATGAGTGGATGAATGAATAGATGGATAGATAGATGGATGGGTAGATGGATGGATGTAAGAGTAGATGGGTGTATGTATGTATGGATGGATGGATGAGTGGTGAATGATGGATGGATGGATGGATGGATGGGTAGATGGATGGATGGGTAGATGGATGGATGGAAGAGTAGATGGGTATATGTATGTATGTATGGATGGATGAGTGGTGAATGGATGGATGGATGGATGGATGAATGGGTAGATGGATGGATGGGTAGATGGATGGATGGATGGATGGTGGATGAATGGATGAATGGATGGGTGGATGGGTAGATGAATGAGTAGATGAATAGAGGATGAGTAGATGGGTAGATGATGAATGTATGGATTGATGGATGGATGAGTAGATGAATGGATGTGTAGATGGATGGATGGATGGATGAATAGGTAAATGGTAGCTGAGTAGATGAACGTATGTATGGATGGATGGATGGATGGGTGGGGACTGGATGGATGGATGGGTGGATGGATGAGTAGATGGGTAGATGTATGTATGTATGTATGTATGTATGTATGGATGTATGGATGGATGGATGGGTAGATGGATGGAAGAGTAGATGGGTAGATGTAAGTATGTATGTATGTATGTATGGATGGATGGATGGGAACTGGATGAATGGATGGGTGAATGGATGAGTAAATGGATAGATGTATGTATGGATGGATAAATGGATGGATGGATGGATGGATGGATGGATGGATAAATGGATGGATGGATGGATGGATGGATGGATGAATAGCTAAGTGGTAGCTGAGTAGATGAATGTATGTATGGATGGATGGATGGATGGATGGATGGGGACTGGATGAATGGATGGGTGGATGGATGAGTAGATGGGTAGATGTATGTATGTATGTATGTATGTATGGGTAGATGGATAAGTGGATGAGTGGCTGGCTGGATGGCTGAGTGGATGGCTGGGTGGATGAATGGATGGGTAGGTGGGTGGATGGATGGAAGGATGGATGGATGGATGAGTAGATGAATGAATGGATGAGTGGATAGGTGGGTGGGTGGATGGGTGGATGGATGGATGGGTGCGTGGGTAGGTGGATGGATGGGTGTCTGGGCGGCTGGGTGGCTGGAAGTGCAGGTGGGTGACTTGGGTGGATGGATGGTGGAGACTGTGGGGGTGGCTGGTGGATTATGTAGTGGATGGAGGGATGGGTGGATGCAGATAGATCATCAGGTCGATGGATGGGCAGGTGCAGATAGATGGCCAGTGGTGGGCAGTGTTGCTGCCTGCTCAGGGCACAAGAATCAGGCCCCTGACTGCAGGTCTGACTCCGGCTTCCCCAGCCAGGAGCAGGGAAGGGGAGTGGGGGAGGGGCCTTGCTCCAGGGAGGACGGTCAGAGATGGCCCTGAGAGGCCAGATCTTTCTTAAATGCTGATGGTTTGAAATCCAGACTCTGGGGTAGAAGGGGCCATCGAGCCACACTGGTCTCACGGGGAGGGACCTGCTAGGGAGAGTCCTGGGAACCACCCAGCCAGGACCGATGCGAGGCCCCCTTGGCCAGGCCTCCCCCACTTGGCTCTGGGACCACGCACCCTGCAGCCTGAGCTCAGCACCCGGCTTCCCCTGCCCTCAGGGCCAGCCAGTCGAGATGGGGAAGGATCGTGGGCACCAAGGAGGCCTGGAAGTGGCCATGCCAGCCTGGCCCTGTCACCCCAGGGCGACAGACCGTGACGGGGTTCCCATGAGGCAGGCATTTGCAGTCCTCCACGACGGTGAGAGCCACTGTCCTCAGAGCCCAGGGGGCCCAGGAGCTCTGCCCCTGGGGGCAGCAGAGATGGCCATCTGGGCCAGTGCCCGCACGCCAGCCCTGGTGTTGGTGCCACGTCCCAGACTCTGAGACTGCACACAACCGGTGCTCAGTGTTGCTCCAGGGGAAGGGACGGTCTGGTGTCCCCGAGCTCCTGCCCACGTGTCCCGAGTGCCTGCCGGAGGCCAGGTCCCGCGGGCAGGGGCTTGGGGCTCCCTGGCTCGTCCACCTCCTTCCTTGGGGGGACACTCGTGGGCGACAGGGAGCTTGCTCCTGGTCACGCGGCTTCAAGTGACACAGGAAGTCCCCATCCCACCGCACCCAGACCAGAGATCAAGCAAAATGGCTTCAAATATCCAGAAACTGACAATCGCGTGCCCCTCGAGCACCTCACCCCGAGGCCCGTGCGCCCCTGGGCCCTGTGCCTCCCAGCACCCCCAGAGGACAGCCCCCAGGCCCACGCGGCCACAGCTCATGGCGCTTCTGCTGTAATACGGGTGGAGACCTCCGATGTCTGCTGGCCAGCACCCGGGGCACGCCTGATGTGTGGGCTCCCAGGGACACAGGACTGGAGAGCTCAGACTCCAAGTCCAAGTGCCAGCTCTTCTCCTGGCAGCTGTGGGACTCGAGGCGAGTCACCTAACCTCTCTGGGTGTCAGTCTTCGATTCCGTGGAATAAAGATCTTAACATTAACTTGGGTCTTCGCAAGGACTCAGCAGGGCCATGTTTGCCAAGTGTGTGGCGGAGTCTGGGCTCAGTGGGTGGACCCGGGGCGGGACCCAGGCTCACCTGTGGGTGGCCGAGGCCTGTCCTCCTTGCTGCCAGCCTTCAGCCTGAGCGTGGGAACTGCCCTCTGCTGTGTTTGCCTTGGGCTGTGGGGGAGGGCTGTAGGGGAGGGCTGTGGGGGAGGGCTGTAGGGGAGGGCTGCAGGGGGGGCTGTGGGGGAGGGCTGCGGGGGGGGGCTGTGAGGGGAACTGTGGGGGGCTGTGGGGGAACTGCAGGGGGCTGTGGGGGAGGGTTATGGGGGGAACTGCAGGGAGGGCTGTGGGGAGGGCTGTGGGGGAAGGCTGCGAGGGGAGTGTGAGGGGTGCTGAGGGGGGCTGTGGGGGGAACTGTGGGGGGTTGTGGGGGAGGGCTGTGGGGGGAACTGTGGGGGGCTGTGAGGGAACTGCAGGGGGCTGTGGGGGAAGGCTGCGAGGGGAGTGTGAGGGGTGCTGAGGGGGGCTGTGGGGGAGGGCTGTGGGGGGAACTTTGGGGGGGGCTGTGGGGGAGGCTGTGAGGAGGGCTGTGGGGGAACTGCAGGGGGCTATGGGGGAGGGTTGTGGGGAGGGCTGTGGTGGAAGGCTGTGGGGAGGGCTGTGGGGGAACTGCAGGGGGCTATGGGGGAGGGTTGTGGGGAGGGCTGTGGTAGAAGGCTGTGGGGAGGGCTGTGGGGGAGGGCTGTGGGTTAGGGCTGTGGGAGAGGGCTGTGGGGAGGGCTGTGGGGGAGGGCTGTGGGGGAGGGCTGTGGGGGAGGGCTGTGGGGGGAACTGTGGGGGAGGGTGTGGGGGAGGGCTGTGGGGAGGGCTGTGGGGGAAACTGTGGGAGGGCTGTGGGGGGAACTGTGGGGGAGGGCTGTGGGGGAGGGCTGTGGTGGGAACTGCGGGGGGCTGTGGGGGAGGGCTGTGGGGGAGGGCTGTGGTGGGAACTGTGGGGGGCTGTGGGGGAGGGCTGTGGGGGAGGGCTGTGGGGGGAACTGTGGGGGAGGGCTATGGGGGAGGGCTGTGGGGAGGGCTGTGGGGGAGGGCTGTGGGGGAAACTGTGGGAGGGCTGTGGGGGGAACTGTGGGGGAGGGCTGTGGGGGAGGGCTGTGGTGGGAACTGTGGGGGGCTGTGGGGGAGGGCTGTGGGGGAGGGCTGTGGGGGGAACTGTGGGGGAGGGCTGTGGGGGAGGGCTGTGGGGAGGGCTGTGGGGGAGGGCTGTGGGGGAAACTGTGGGAGGGCTGTGGGGGGAACTGTGGGGGAGGGCTGTGGGGGAGGGCTGTGGTGGGAACTGTGGGGGGCTGTGGGGGGAACTGTGGGGGAGGGCTGTGGGGGAAACTGTGGGGGAGGGCTGTGGGGGAGGGCTGTGGGGGAGGGCTGTGGGGGAAACTGTGGGAGGGCTGTGGGGGAGGGCTGTGGGGGGAACTGTGGGGGAGGGCTGTGGGGGAGGGCTGTGGGGGGAACTGTGGGGGAGGGCTGTGGGAGAGGGCTGTGGGGGGAACTGTGGGGGAGGACTGTGGGGAAGGGCTGTGGGGAGGGCTGTGGGGGAGGGCTGTGGGGGAGGGCTTCGCCCTCGGGCGGCTCCGGCCGCTCCTACCAGGTAGCCAGGCTGGAAGGAGGAATAGTCCCTGACCCCTGCTTCCCTTCAGAGGTGACTTGGCCCCACCCACCCCTTCCCTGAAGGCCAGGCTGGCCGTGGTCCCCCTCCAGGAAGCGGGCAGCTGGGCAGGGAGAAGCCGAGCCTGGCCCACCTCCTGGCCAGCCCCAGCCAGGCCCCTTCCCTGCCCACCTCCCCACCATCCAACAGCCCTCCTTCTGGGCCCCAGCACCTAGGACGTGGCCTGCTGCAGGGCTCCGACACCTGGCCAAGCCGGGCTCCTCGCCCAGGTGAGACCCCCCACTGGGGCCAGGCATCTCCCCCGACAGGACTCCACCCTGCCTGCGGGGGTCCCGGTGGGCCGCAGGGCACTAGCCGTGGGGCCACTTCTCCACTCAGCTTGGTCTCCACCTCGCGCCCTGCACGCCCTGGTCCCGGGGCTGAGGGGCCAGTTCTGCTCCCCCCGCAGCCCAGGGCCCACCTCCCCCGCTTCAGGGCGGCTGGCAGCCCCAGGGCATGACCCTCTGGCTGCCGAGGTGGCCCAGCTGGGGTTAAGGGCAGCTCAGATGGCAGAGCCTCCGTTTCCGACTTTCGGAAGGGGCCGATCACTAATGACCATTGTTCTTTCCTTCTGGGGCATGAACACAGCCGTCCCCTCACAACCGGAAGAGCGGCAGGTCGCGGTTCCCAGAGTATGAAATGTCAGCCTCCGGCGGCGGCAAGGACATGCGCCCAGCAGTGCTAAAAATAGACTCGAGGACTGAGTGTCCAGCCCCGGGAGGCACAGGGCCCAGGCGAGCCAGGGGCGTCCAGCCTGGCCTGTCCCCTTTCTCTTTCTTCAGAGATAAAAAGGAAGGCAGCTGACAGGGTCAGCCCCGAGGACTCGCCATCTTAGACGTGGAACTCAGTGGGACCGCAGACAGAGCCCCTCTGCAGGGACCTCTGACCACGGGCAAGTCCCTGGGGTCTGGCAGCACAGCTGCGGTGCCCCCTGCCCGCCCCCTCCCCAGGGACTGGCCCTGCAGCCTGCCCAGAGCTTGTGCCATGACGGAGAAGCTTTGTACGGGCTGCGTCCACTCCAGTACCCACCAGCCACGTGCAGCCAGAGGGCGTCTGAAGAGTGCCACCGCGGTACGCCGCGCTTTCGTGTTAACAGATTTAGACGGAAATGGCCATATTTGAATGGTGGCTAGTGGCTGCTGGTGTTGGACAGCTTCATGTCCGGCCCAGGGGGAGAGAGCAGTGACGGATTGACAGCCTCGGCCACACTTGGGGTGAGACGGGCAGACCTGAAGGCCACGCTCCTCAGTGACCAGGGGACGGGTGGCATCCCAGGACCTGAGGCCTAATCGGTGACCCCGGGTCCGCCCAGTCTCCGCGTTTAGGAGAAAGCGTGTCTGTGCGGTTTAAGGGGCGTCCCCGTCGTCCATGCTTGTGGCCTTGGCTCAGCAACCAGAGAGCGTCCAAAACCCCACACCAGCCACGCTCCAGGTTCTGCTGGAACCGTGAGCCGGACCCCCGCCCCCAGCCACCAGGGCCTCCTCTCCACCCGGCCTCCCTGCCTCATCCACTTCACTCTGCCCTCCACTCCAGGGTGGACCCTGCCTCACCCCTGGAGGCCCTGAAAGCAAGGGCCACCTCTGACTCCATTTCGGCATCCCCCACCCAAAGCCAGCCCCCGCCGGCCCCCGGGGAAGCCCATGTGATTCCAGTGTGTATCTTCCCATTGTGGCCACCATGATGAGACAGATGCCATTGTCACGCCAGTTCACAGGTGAGGACTGAGGCGCAGGGGGGCAGGGAGCTGGGGAGCTTTGGCCAAGGGCAAAAAAGAAAATGGTAGGTGTGAGACTCGGATCTGGGAATATGTCCCTCCCAGGACTCGCTCAGCCAATGGAAGTCAAGTCCACCGTGTCCTTCACTGCAAACTCAATAAATGTTAGGTGACAGATGGAAAATGAGTGGAAGGTGGGTGGGTGGGTGGATGGATGGTCAGTGGATGATAGGTAGTGGATGGGTAGAGGATGAGTGGATGGTTGGGTGGCTGGATGGAGGGATGGTTGGGTGGATGGATGGAGGGTTGGGTGGATGGATGGAGGGTTGGGTGGATGGAGGGAGGGATGGTTGGATGGATGGAAGGTTGGGTGGATGGAGGGATGGTTGGGTGGATGAAGGGAGGGTTGGGTGGATGAAGGGATGGTTGGGTGGATGGATGGAGAGTTGGGTGGATGGAGGGATGGTTGGGTGGATGGAGGGATGGTTGGGTGGATGGAGGGATGGTTGGGTGGATAGAGGGAGGGTTGGGTGGATGGATGGAGGGTTGGGTGGATGGAGGGAGGGATGGTTGGATGGATGGAGCGTTGGGTGGATGGAGGGAGGGTTGGGTGGATGGGTGGATGGTTGGGTGGATGGATGGAGGGTTGGGTGGATGGATGGAGCGTTGGGTGGATGGAGGGAGGGATGGTTGGGTGGATGAATGGAGGGATGGTTGGGTGGATGGATGGATGGTTGGGTGGATGGATGGATGGTTGGGTGGATGTAGGGATGATTGGGTGGGTGGATGAAGGGATGGTTGGGTGGATGGGTGGAGAGATGGTTGGGTGGATGGATGGAGGGATGGTTGGGTGGATGGATGGAGGGATGGTTGGGTGGACGAATGGAGGGATGGTTGGGTGGGTGGATGGAGGGATGGTTGGGTGGATGGATGGAGGGATGGTTGGGTGGGTGGATGGAGAGATGGTTGGGTGGATGGATGGAGGGATGGTTGGGTGGATGGATGGAGGGATGGTTAGGTGGGTGGATGGAGGGATGGTTGGGTGGATGGGTGGATGAATGGTTAGAAATTCAGTAGATGATAGATGGTGGATGGGTAGAGGATGAGTGGGTGGCTGAATGAATGGATGGGAGGGTGGATGGATAGATGGGTGGATGTGTGGGTGGACGGATGCATGGTTTGGTGGATAGGTGGGTGGTGGGTGGATGGATGGTCAGTGGATGATAGATGGTGGATGGGTAGAGGACAGGTGGGTGGGTAGATGGACAGTTGGTTGGATGATGGGTAGCAGATGGCAGATGGGTAGAGGACAGGTGGGTGGGTGGGTGAGTGGTTGGCTGCTGAGTGGGTCGATGGGGGAAGGGCATAACATGCATGAATCAAAAGACCACCAAATTCCAGAGGAGGTGCGGTGAGAGGTCACGGCTGGTGGCCGGTGGCCGAGCTGGTAGCCCAGTTTCTCCAGGTATATCGAAAAACCAGGTCATTCAAAGGGCTCTTTGAGGCTTTTGTTTTTAAAGAGATAAAGGTGGTAAGCTGTGGAGGAAGCCCTGGGCTGTGGGAGGCCCCCCTCCTGCTGGCCGCTGAGCCCCTCCCCAAGGCCACTTTCCCATGGGAAGGCCCAGGAACAATAGTGAGTTCTTCTAAGGGACTCTCCCCCCGCCACAGGGCACACGGTGAGCGATTACATAAGCAGGACATACCTGGGCCAGGCGCCGCGCCAGGGGATTTTAACGGCAGGGGGAGGCGCGGCCAGGCGGGGGCAGGAACAGCCAGGTGGCCGGGAGGGAGGACATCCAGGGTCCCTCTCTGAGCCGTTCCTGCTCTGCCAGGACTTCTTATGCTCCCTGGGAGCTCCTCAGCCGGGCTCTGGTGGGTGCTAGAGGGAGACTCCTGTGGCCACCCGGGGCAGGTGGGGATGAGTGGACGGAAGCCAGCTGCACACAACCCCTCCTTCCCTGTCCCCTCTCCTCCTCCTTCGTCCCAGGCCACGCGCCCACTGAGGGTTTGGGTTGTCCACCTGTCACCTGCCCGTGCCCACAGGTCCCCTCCCTCGGGGCAGGACGGACACCACAGAGGAGTCAAGGACAACAGAGCCGAGGCCACTGAGCGTGGGAGTCTGTCCTCGTGGGGAGGGGCGTGGAGGTGGCCTCTGTGGCGTCACGTGGTCGGGGGACTGTGGCGTGCAGACCTTCCTAGGTGTGGGGACACGGAGGAGCACTCCAGCTGTCCTCTCCTTTCCCGAGAGGCCTCAGGCCCAGGGCCACTCCCTGCCGAGGCAGAGGGGACTGAGGTCCTGGGAGCCTGGCCTTCGGGGTTCGGGTCCGGAGGGCACAGCCTCGAGCTGGCCTGAGCTGGGCACCCAGGAGCCTGGGCCAGGCGGAGGACCTCAGCCCAGAGCGTGGGCCTCAGCCCTGGAGCCTGTCCCCAGAGCCAGAGCAGCCCTCCTCTGTGACCTGGGACAGGCCCCTGTCCTCTGGGGCCCAGTCTCCCATCTGTAAGGGGAGACGCGGGACGGGCTGTGCGTCCACCCAGGTGTGTTCAACAGGTAGCCCCGGACTTTCCAAAGGGTCCCTGAGAGCCAGGGCACGTGGCTGGTGGGGGGTGGCAGGGTCCTGGGCCTCCTAGGAGACCCAACGGGTATCCCCCCAGGGCAAGCAGCAAGGTGCCTCTGACCGCTGAGCTCCCAGGAGCTGCCGAGCGCCACGCAGCCATTACATAACCGCCTGCCTGCCACCACGGGCCACCGGGTTGCCACGTAAATCCAGCCTGTATTTACCCACCGAGGGGAAGGGACAGGCGGCCAGGTGGATGGGGAGGGATGGCCAGCGGCTCGGATTCCTGTCACGCTCCGAGTGCACACATCCTGTGCCCGCAGCGGGTGTGGGCGGGCCGCCGCAGAGGGGCCCGGGGAAGCCGTGTCCTGGGAGCGTCCAGGCCTCGGGTTGCAGTGGCAGGGCGGGGGCGGGGCGCCCTGGCAGGAAGCCGGAGGCCGAGCCGCCTCCTCTGGGTGGCAAGAACCTCAGGCCGCGGAGGCCTCCAGCTGCGGGTGCCAGTCCCCTGCCCGGGATGGACAGGTGGCCGTCCGACAGCCGGGCTCCGGCCAGAGGCTGCAGGGGTGCCCCAGGGACAGGGTGCCTCACTGAGAGCCACTAGGTCCCCAGCAGCCACTGGGGCTTTACCTCGAGTCCCCAGAGCCACCCAGATGTTCTGCTTCAGGAAGAACCTGGAAGGGCAGGGACCAGAGGTGGCCTGTGAGCAGACTGACCAGTGCATGGACCACGGGGACCCGGTGAACAGTGAGCCAGCGGATGCAGGCTGGGGGTGGGGGGAGGGAGTGCACAGATAGACAGAGCCAGGTGGGCCAGTGGAAGGGTCATGGACACGGGCAGGGCCGCTGGACGGACAGGTGGATGGATGAGCCTTTGAATGGACGGGCTAATGAGTCACTCTGGATGTGTGAGTACACGGGTGAGTGGACCCTGCACCTGTGGACAGGTGGGAGTCAGCACGGGCGGCCATAGAGGCCAAGGACAGAGGCTGGACAAGCGGACAGAGAAGGCTGGGTGGGCCAGTGGGCAGGAAAGAGACTTGAACCCCAGGACCCAGCCAAGCTGAGGTTGGACTCTGTGGTGCTGCCTGGTGACCCTCGGGCCACATCGTGGAGCCAACCCTGGGCAGGTGGACATCACGGTGGGGACTGAGTGCAGCCCTGGCCATGGCGGGGAGGCCCCTCTTCTCCACCCGCTGTGTCAAGTCCCAGAAGAAGCCCAGGAGAGCCCTGGCCCAGGGAGGGGTGCTGCCCGTCTCAGGGCTCTGCGGCCCGTGGGCAGCTGCCGTGCCCCCAGGACGACCTGGACCCGTTGCTCTCCCCAGGCCCCAGGCCTCTCTGGGTCCACTGGCTGGCACCGTCTCCCAGGGCCTTCCGGCTCCAGCCACTGGAGATTCCAGCTGAGCCTGGCCCCGCAGCCTGGACGGGAGGGAGTTGGCCCAGAGGATGCCCGGCCTGTCCAGGCTCCTGATCCCACCTGGCCAGGGCGTCCACTTGGATGTGAGCTTGGCCAAAGCCTCTGTCCCCGGCGTCACGTTCCCATCATTGATCCTATTGGAAGAGGGCCCAAGTTGGGGGACTGGTGATGGTCCAGGGCGGGAGTCTGGGGGGCCCTGGGCCTGGGGTGTCCTTCCGCAGGAGCATGGGGGCCAGGGGGCAGACACGCCCCAGAGCTGGGGGCAGCAGCAGGTGGCCCCCAGCCTGGGGTGGAAGGAGAGGGCCAACCTGCGTCCCCTCTCCAGGCTCCTCTGCCCAGCAGGATGAAGGCCTGGGATATTGGCACCACCTCAGGGCCGCCCGAGGCCATGCTGCCCCAGAGGCCAGGAGGCCCCCAGGGAGGAGGAAGCGGGAGGCTGGGCTGAACGTTCCCAGCATGCCCTGCTGGCCTGCTCCCCACCATGGAGCGGCCATCACCCCCGGGAGGCGACCCGCAGGCCCTGGACCGTGTGGATCTCAGCAGCACAGGAGCTGGGCCAGTGTTCCCACGCCAGCAGCTGCCCATGAGGTCCCGGGCCAGGGCTCCCAGCCCCCTGGCCCCCCCCCCGAGGTCCTAGTGCCCCGTTCCATGCTGCCCACCCAGGTGGCCCACCATGACCCGTCACAGGGCAGGCCAGGGCCTCCGGCTGCCCACCCCACCATGTGGAGAGCGGCTTCGGGTCCCACAGAGGCCGTGAGCCAGCCAGGCCCAGCCACTCTTCCAGAAGTTTCTGGGGTCACATGAGGACAGGACGTCAGGGCCAGGGTGGGCCTGGCGGGGGACCCTTCTCACACCCAGCGCTCTGTGAAGACCCCCTGGGCCTGAGATTCAGTATCAGACTCAGTCTCCCCACCTGGAAAAGAGATAAAAATGCACACATGTTATAGATGAGGAAACCAGCTCAGAGAGGTTTAGTGACTTGCCCAAGGTCACAGAGTGAAGTGGAAGAGCTAGACTTCAAACCCAGAACTGGCCTCTCAGGAGCTGAGTCAATGAAAGGACAAAGGGAGGAAGACTGAGACCCACCTCAGGGCAGGACGGCAGGGCCCCTCCTGCCCAGATAGCCCAGGACGCCTGCTGCTCACTTCTAGACATAGCCGAGCCACCACCTCCAGTCGGCCCCAGGAGGAATCCAGTTCCCGTCCCAGGAGCCACCCACAGGGCCCCAAGGCACTTCTTAGCCCTCCGAGGCTGCCCACCCCAGCCTGGCTCCAGCCTCCCTCTCTGGCCTCCCTGAACCTCCCTGCCCTGGCCTTACCGCCTGGACCCTGTCCAGGTCACTGCAGTGCCTGGCTGGTGTGGCCACTCATCTCTGCTCTGTCCCGGGGCCATTCCCAGCTCTGAAGCTGAAGTATAGGAGGCTGCTCTCTGTCCTGGCCTCCTTCCAGCCTCCTCCGCACGTGACCATTGCCAGGACCCAGGGCCCTCCCCGCTTTACCTCCTCTGCTCCCATCCTGGAGGACGAGGCCCCTGCCCACGCCGTCCCGGGGTCAGCGGCGGAGGTGAGACCCCTCTGCTGCTGGCGGAGACTCGGGACCCGAGGACAGGCCAGAGCCTGGGGGACCCGGGTGTCCCTGCCCTGGGAGGCCCCAGGCTCGTGGAGAGGGGAAGATGGGGGCCACGTGGGAGGCGGGGCCGTTGGCCGCTCTGAACCGACAGGAATCACAGTCCAGCGGGGAGTCGAGGGGCCTGGAAGTGACGGTCCTCCCCCAGGCCTCTCAGGAGGGGGACAGGCGGACGGGCTTGGCCATCATTTCCCAAAGCCAATTCCAGCTCCAGCAGCTGCTACAGGGACCCAAGTTTGGGGACCACAGGGCACAGCCATCTTTACCAGAGCCTTTACCCAGGGGACAGAGCAGCACGGTGACCTCCAAAGTCCTCCTAGAACGCCTTAAGGGGTGGGGTTCCCTGGAGCCTTCTTTGGGAAGCACAGCCATGCTGTCCTCTGTGCCCTGAAGGCTTGGTCCTCTGATCCTGGACCAGGACCCGACTGAGGCCGGGCAGAGAGAGCTCCGGGGACAGGCGGGTCCCCAGGCACCCAGGGGCCCTCCAGCCCGCTCCAGGGAGCTCGCCCTCCTGGGTGACCTGGCTGTCACACTTCCGGCAGCAGCTGTGACCGGCCAGGTCCTCAGACTGATTCAGCCTCTGACCTGCTTCCCCACCTGGTCTGCAAGGGCCGCCTTCCGCCCGTGCCCTCCTGACTCGGCCTCCTGAGGACCGGCCCCTCCTGACACCCGTCTGCCCTTCCCCTCCCTCCACACGGGCTTCTCCTCTCCAGCCGTGACCTTGCCCCCCAGAGGCCCGGCTGGCCACCCTGAGTCCAGGTCCAACCTGGGCAGCTTCCCTTCCCCTCTCCCTTCCTGGGAGTGGCCAACTTGGCCCCAGGTGCAGGGTCCTGGACACGGTGCTCCAGGGTGCTGCAGAGGAAGGGCCCCACCCAGGGGTGGGCACGAAGCCCTGCCTCCCCCGGAGACAGAACGCGCCCCCGCTGCCGAGGAGCCACCGGAGGCCAAAGGCCGGTCTCTGCTGCCCCGGTCACGTGGCGGTCAGTGGCAGAGCAGGCGCTTCTGCCCTGCCGACTGGTAGGTGGGGGCAGCTCTGGCCGTCGTGTGGGCCTGGTCTCCCGAGGACTGCTCCTGGCCTGGGGCTCCAGGGGAGCAGCCGCGTGCAGGACCCGCAGGGCCCAGTGCAGGATGAACACGAGGCCCGGGCGGTCGCGTGGACCTTCAGGATGGCGCATCTTCCCTGTGCCAAGCTTGAAAGGACTGACTGGGTGGTCACTGGCGGGGAGTGACCACTGGGGACACCCTCTGGAAGGGCGCATCTTCCCTGTGCCCTTCCGCCCTCCCGCCTGCCGCTGCCCTCAGCTGAGAAGCCCCCTCTGCTGGGCCCGTCCCCTGAGGCTCTGCCTCACCTGGGGCCCAGGGCAGTGGAGTCGGCTGTCTGTGCGCTGAGACCTCTGAAACGGAGCCCAAGGACACTTGTCCTCCTCTAAGGTGACCTCTTTTGCATGGTCACACAAAAGCTGACCAAAACACGAGGGTCACACAGTCTGGTCACATTGGCTGCCTTGAGATGCAGCCAAGAGCGGGAAGAGGGGGTGAACCAATGGCTTAAGGATTCAGAATCGGAAATGCTCCTCCTCAGTGTCCTCAAGTGTCTTCTCCAAACTCTGAGCCTGACAGAGCAGGTGTCCAGTGGATGGCTATGGGACAGGATGGGGTGGACAGATGGATGGATGGATGGAGAGATGGATGGATGGATGATGGATGATAGATGGATGGATGGATGGAGAGATGGATGGATGGATGATGGATGGATGGATGATGGATGGATGAATGATGGTTGGATGGATGATGGATGATGGATGATGGATGATGGATGGATGATGGATGGATGATGGATGGATGGATGATGGATGATGGATGGATGATGGATGATGGATGGATGATGGATGGATGATGGATGGATGATGGATGGATGATGGATGGATGAAGAATGGATGATGGATGGATGGATGATGGATGGATGATGGATGGATGATGGATGATGGATGATGGATGGATGATGGATGATGGATGATGGATGGATGGATGATGGATGGATGATGGATGGATGATGGATGGATGGATGATGGATGATGGATGGATGATGGATGGATGATGGATGGATGGATGATGGATGATGGATGGATGATGGATGGATGATGGATGATGGATGGATGATGGATGGATGATGGATGGATGGAGATGTTGAGAGCCACAGCCAAGTCAGAATGCGCCTAGCATTTCGCCAGAGGCAGTGGTTGAGAGGTGAGCCAGCGAGCCATTGAGATGATGGTGGTTAAGTTAAGCTGCCTATTCATTTGTATATAGACCCCTGCTGTCCGCCTCGGTGCCCGCCATGGGGATTCCTGGGGAGTTTGCGTTGGTTGGGGAAGTTCTGGAGGAGGGATTTCCGGTTGGTAGCGTTCCTGGAAGGGCTGAGTGGGTGGCGTTCACAGGAGTTCAGGGAATAAAGGTGAACCTACAGGTGCCTTGTGGTGGCTCGGTTATTTTGTGCCCAGCCAGACTGTGGCATGGAGAGATGTTGGATGGAGAGTTGGAGGAATGGAGAGATTGGTAGAGAATTGGACAGATGAATGGAGAGGTTGATGGGTGGATGGATGATGGATGGATGGGTGGAAAGTTGAAAAAATGGATAGAGTGGTGGACAAAGGGACAGAGGGATGGAGAGATGGATGGATGGAGAGATGGATGGGTATTTCAACAGATGGAAGGACAGATGGCTGGAGGGGCAGGTGGTCAGATAGAGGGATAGAAGGACAGATAGATGGGTGGATGCAGGAAAGCTGGAGTTGATCTGTGTGGATGGACTTTGGAGAGGATATGGTGCTGAGCCTCCCACCACTGAGGTCCTCTTGTCCAGGGAGCAGGGTGGACCACAGGGAAGCAGCAAGAGCAGTGAGCACTGAGATTCTGCTCAGACGGGGCCTGTGGGAAGCGAGGAGTGGAGGGGACCACAGCCAGGCAGGTGAGCCCCTGGACAATGGTGGAGAGAGGCGACCTGCTGGGCGGGGGTGAGGAGCGTGCTCACCAGGGCTCCTCTCTGCCCCGGTCACTTCACCCTAGAACGTGGGCAGTGGATGGCCTATTCTGTTCTAATACATAATAGCTTTATTGGGAGGTAATTTGCATACCACAGGATACGTCACGTGTTCTTAGATGCTCAGAGCTGAGTGCCCACACCACTGTCACATCAGAACAACTTTAATCCCTCCAAAAAAGAAACCCTGGTTTCCATGGATGGTCACCTCCTGTCTACTCTTGTCCCCTCCAGCCCTGGCAACCACTGATCTTTCTGTCTCTGTAGATTTGCCTGTTTTGGACATTTCCTATAAATGGAAACATACAGCATGTGGCGGTTTGTGTCTGGCTGATTTCATTTGGCACAATGTTTCAATATCCCTCAATATTACAGCAGGGTCCTTTCCTTCCATGGGCTGCATACTATTCCACTGGGTGGAGAGACCACATTTCATTGGTCCATTTGTGGGTTGAGGGGCCTCCGGCCGCATCCACCTGTGGGCGTGGCCGATATCCTGCTGTGACCGTTCACAGACAGTGTTTGCACACACCTGGGAGTGGGTCCTGTGCTTGTGCCTGTGTTTCAGCTTTTGAAGACCTGCTGGGTGTTTTCCCACGTGGCCCCGCCGTCTGGCCATCCCGCCAACAGTGCACGGGGCTCCTCACCTACACTGGTAGTTTGTGGTTGGCATTGTGGGCAGAGGGGCATCCTGCCCCACTCCACAGGCCAGGTGAGGGGGTCCGGGAGCACCTCTCGAGGGTCCACAGAGCCCCCTGCATTGGGAGGACCCACGGCCAGCTGCTGACTCTCTCCTGCAGCTGGCCCAGTGAGGGGCTGCCCAGGGCTGGCCTTGGACACTGGTGTTCGGAGAACGCAAGCCATGGTGGACAGCCAAGGAGGAAAGCACCACATGGGCCATCTAGAAGGACCCTGACCATGAGGTGGGTGGACTCCAGCAGGAGGGCAGTCTCAGAAGGTCTGCAGATGCCCCTCTGGGGGGCACCTCGCCAGGGCCAGAGAGCCATGCCAGGAGGGTCCCACGGAGGGACGGCCCACGACTTGACATCAAAGGCACAAGCTGGGAAGGAACAGCAAGGCCAGGGTGCGTGGGAACCGTGCCCCACACCCTGCCTGGCCCCTCGCAGGCGGGCAGGAGCCCAGCAGAGGGACAGGGCATCAGCTGGGAAAGGGGTGAAGCTCTGGCTTAGAAGGGACCAGGCTCCCTGTGCCTGGGAGTGAGCTGTCTGCTGATACAGTCACACTTCACCTCAACCTGAGATGTGCCCAGGTGACCCGTCCTCTAGGCAAAGCAAACTTGTTGTTTATGCAGCTAATTCATGACCAAAACCCTTCACGTGGCTGGAGCCACCCGTGAGGGTACTGCGGAGAGCTAGGACCTGCCCCAGACTGGGCAGGAGGCGAGGAGGCCCAGGGCTGGAGGCCAGCATTGAAGGTCTGCAGGAGAGGAAGAGAGCCATGGGGCACTTCTCTGCCCTGGGGATTCTGTCCCCAACTGGGAGACCTGTGTCAGAGGCAGCAGGCCCCAGGGATGAGGCGTTGCCACTGTCCTGTCATCTGGCAGGATTGGGGTCCCTTGCTTCTGGAGGATGCTTGTTGTGTGTGGCGAATCAGGGTGCAGGGTGCAGCTGCCGTGGTGGAAGCCCCAGAGTCCCTCCTCTGCAGACTGGGCCACTCTCATCCTGCTGGGGCTCAGACCTGGGCTGGCTCCTGTGTTTGAGAGCAGCTCTCAGGTGACCAGGGACCAGAGAAGGACCTCCTTCCAGAGGGAGGAAGAAGACACGGCCTTCACCCTCAGCAGCCCTCAAAGCCCTGAAAATCACCCAAAGCTGGGTGTCATCTGGCCCTTTAAGTCTTAAAGGGCCACAAGTTCTGAATGTGCCAAGATCTCTATAATGAAAATAATGAAATGCCGTCAGAGAACATAAATCAAGTCCTGAGTAAATAAAGGCAGAGAGACGTTCTTCAAGATGACTTTATTATCATGGTTTGCCGGATCTACAAGGACCAATAGATTTATTCTATCCCTTGGGTCCCAACAAGATTCTGAATTTGGGTTTATGTCATTTTTTTAAAAAACTAGACAAAATCTTCTTTTTAAAAAAATCAGACCCTGTGACTCTGATGCTTACATGAAAAAAAAATCAGTCTGTAAAAACTGTCAAGACGGCTTTGGAGACAGGAGGGAGCTTTGCCACCCAGAGGCTAGCGCCCACGCTGCAGCCACAGTGTTCCAGGAGCCACATCGCTGCTCCCGGAACAGACAGATGAGGGGCCTGAGAGAGGGCCCAGAGGCTTCTCCAGGCACAGGTGGAGGAGCCCCAACTAGAACAGGGGCAGATTCTTCATTTAAAAAGGCTCAGGGCAATTGATCATCCCTTTGGAAGAAGCTGAAGTTGAATCCCTACCTCATTCCTCACAAGAATGGCCTCCAAATGCACTTACAGTGCGTTTTAACTGCCAGCGTCTGGGGTTAGTAAAGGAGTGTGCTCCTGTGACTCCACAGGGCAGGAAGTCTTCCAAAGCAAGACAGGAAACCCAAAAACCATCAAGGGGAGGAAAAACAACTCTATAATTGCAAGACTGTGTGACCACCCTGGAGAAGACAGGATGATGGGACAGCTGGAATTTAGGAGGGGCCAGGGGAGACTGGCCGAGACTCTGTCCGATGCTAGCATGAGCCAGGACAGCAGTCGGGGCAGGGTGGGAGGTGGACATGCAGCTGAGCAGGTCCATTTGAAATCTTAACAAGCTGTGGCTTTGAGAAAGGGCCAGGATTCGTCTGCTACCTAAAATGCAGTTGGCCCTCTGGTTGCAGGTCCAAAGGTTTAACCAACCTGGACTGAAACTGTTCAGGAAGAGTTATGGCACCTGTTCTCAGAGGTAGGGACTTTTTCATTATTCCCTAGATGACACAGTGTAACAGCCACTCACACAGCACTGACATTGCACCAGGCATCCTACGTCACCTAGAGACGATTGCAGGTAGAGGAGGTGTGTGTAAGTCCCATACAGACCCTGTGGCGCTCTATGTGAGGGCTTGAGCATCCTCATAGTGTGGTATTTGTGTGTGCAGGGGGGGATCCAGGAACCAACTCCCTGCAGAACACCGAGGTACACCTGTGTCTGTCACAGGAACGTACCTTAGTAATGTGTGACTGTAGCGGGTCTCTTCCCACACTCGTCCGGGATGCTGGAGAGGACTGGTCTCCACCTCCTCCCAGGCCCTCCTGTGCCCCAAAGCCACCACAGGGAAGGTGACGGGAAGCTGAGGGCAGCAGCTCTGCAAGCTGCACCAGAGGCCCTGGAGAGCTTCAGCCCTGTGAGGCAGACTGGAGAGGAGAGAGGGATGGAGGACCTCAGACACTGCCACCATCAGAAACCAGTGCTAAGACGCAAGGTCTACCCATGGAAAGATCAACGTCCAGTCATCCACAGCAACATGGGTGGAACCGAAGGGCGCTGTGTGCAGTGAAAGAAGCAGGCACGAGACAGCAAGGGCCACGCGTCCTGCCTCTCACAGGGAAAAGTTGGCTCCCTGGAGCACAGCATAGTGGTTAAAAGAGGCCTGGAAAGGGGGCAGGAAGGGGGGTAGAGGGAGGTTGCTAACAGGAACCAAAACAGAGCTCTGTGGGAGGAATAGGCTCTGGCACTCCACAGCACAGTAGGCCAACCACAGGTCCCACAGCACAGCTGAAGGAGGAGCGTGGAGTTTCTATCACAAACAAGCAGCAACAGCTTAAGGAGATGGCAATGCCAGACACCCTGTTGGAGCACTACACACTGCATATGTGTATCAGATCATCCTGTTGCACCCTCTAAGTGTGTACAAGTGTTGTGCATCACTTAAAAATAAAATAAGGGGGAGAGACAGAAGGGGTGCTGAACTCAGAAGGAAGGACCCACTGAGCAAAGGGTCCTCTGAGCTTGGCTCCCTCCCCAACCAACCCCCTGCCTCAGAATTTCCTTGTTCTCCCAGAGATTCCCAAACTAGTGTGCAGCAGGTCCACCTGAAGGGCTGGTTAAAGTGAAGATTGCTGAGCCCAACCCCTGCATTTCTTCTTAAAAATTGTTCCAGGTAGTCTGTTACCTATGCTTTTTCATATAAATGTTAGAGTCATCTTCTCAAAAAACAACTTGCTGGAATTGTGAGTGGGATGGTGTTGAATCCACACCTTCATTTGAGAAAAAATGACATCTTAACAGTATGGGCTATCTCCTATCCATGAACATGGGCTACCTCCAATCCATGAACATAGGCTACCTCCAGTCCATGAACATGGGCTACCTCCAGTCCATGAACATGGGCTACCTCCAGTCCATGAACATGGGCTACCTCCAGTCCAGGAACATGAGCTACCTCCAGTCCAGGAATATGGGCTACCTCCAGTCCATGAACATGGGCTACCTCCAGTCCAGGAACATGAGCTACCTCCAGTCCATGAACATGGGCTACCTCCAGTCCAGGAACATGAGCTACCTCCAGTCCATGAACATGGGCTACCTCCAGTCCAGGAACATGAGCTACCTCCAGTCCAGGAACATGAGCTACCTCCAGTCCAGGAACATGAGCTACCTCCAGTCCAGGAACATTGGCTACCTCTAGTCCATGAACATGAGCTACCTCTGGTCTATGAATAGGTGCTACCTCCCCATTGACTCCCGAAGTCTCTGGCTCAGCAAGTTGGTGAGGAGCTGAGACTTTGACTTTATACTTGTGTCCAGATGACATGGACACTGCTGGTCTGGGGGCCGTACTCCGAGAACTACCACCCAGTCATGGCTTTTTGCCTGGTTGGAATTGAAGGGGACTTTGTCCATGTGCAGATCACAAGAGGCCAGTTCTGCTGGGGTTTACATGCAGGTGGCTGGTTTTCCACAATTTCTAACCCCCAGCAGGTAACAGTGAGTGCCAAGAAAGCACAGATGTGTAGGGTCTGGATATAAAAGCCCCCACAGAAAAGGGATTTTTCTCTAAGTATCATATTCCCTGATTTACCAGGAGAGTGGCTTGTCTTTGGGTATTTCCATTCCCAATAAATTGCTTCTCAGGAAATCTCAGAAAATCGGCCCAGTTCCAGAAATAAGGCTGTGCTTTCCTCTGACAGGGCAGGGCTGGCCCTAAGGTGAGCCTACTGTGGCCTGGGGCAGGGGCTGAGTGTCCAGCTTGCAGGACAGCATACCATGGTGTGTGAGGCAGGCCCTCCAGGCAGAGGGAAGGTGTGGGCAGGTCTCGGAGGCCAGCCTCAGGGCTCATGGTGTCAGTGCTTGAAGGAGGCTCTCTCCCGGTCACTTCTCAAGCCCTGCGATGACCCTGACCCCAGGCCTCACCCTCCCTGCCACCTCTGCTTTCTCCCAAGCTGCCCTTGGGGGTGAAGTCTCCTTTTGGCTCCCCTCCAGCAGGTGATAGCCTAGGACAGGGTCAGGATGCTTGGTGACGTGAGTCACAGGTCCCTCGCATGCTGTGGCCCACTGTCTCTACACTGGAGGGCAGGAAGCCAGGGAAGGGTGGCCTCCGTTTCCACCTGAGGGCCCTGCCTGCTCTCCCACACTCCCCAGGGTATGAGGCCTCCAAGTCCTCCTGGACAGCACAGGCCTGCTTTGAGGAGACAGGACCCAGAGGGAGGGTGAGGGCCATGGCTGTGGAGTGCAGGAACTTACCACACGGTTCTCACTGGGAAGTGTGAGCAGTGCACGGGGAGGGCCAGAGCCGCCTTCATGGACCCCAGACATAGGACAAGCAGAGGCCACAGACTGCCACCACGGCCAGCAGAGGGCCATCACATGGACCCCACACACCTAACACCTGCACCCTCTCCCTGCAGTGGGACCCTGGAACCCATAGCTCCTCTGCAGTCCAGCCATGGCCTGGGCCAGACCCCTGGGGATTAGGAGAGTCCAAGTGAGGTGTGTGGGGTGCAGTCACCTGGAGCTGCCCATCGGTCCTGTGGTCCTTCAACAGTGGCCACAAACTGTCCTCATGACCTCCACACACAGGGTCTCATGTGGGCCCCACAGACCTGGACTTGGGTCCCAGCCCTGCCACCTCCCAGCTGTGCCTCCTGGGGAAGCATCCTGGGCATGGCCAGGCTGGCCAGCTGGGAGCAGAAACGCAGCCCAGCTGGCGTGAGGGCCGGAGGCGAGGTGGGGCCGACACCTGGTGTGGCCAAGGCCGGGTGACAGGGGTGGCCAATGCTGCTGCCACCACTTCTGGTTTTGAGCCCTTGTCACCCCGTGTAGAAGTGGGCATAGAGCGGGCACAGGGAGGGACGGGCTGCCCTCTGAGCTGGGCCTCCTCCGTGTAGCTGGGATGACGCTGTGGCCTGGCCCTGAGACCAGGGAGTCCCGTCACCACGCCTGGCCACGCACACTGCTCTGGCCCTCAACAGCATCATCAGGACAGGCATCTGTGTCCAGGGTCCTGCCTGCTCTGTCCCTGGGTCCCCCGTGTCCACCCTCCTGGGCTGCGTCTGGAGTCCTCCCTGTAGACATGCCCAGGCATCTGAGTCATCCACACCGGCCAGTGACCACCACGGCAGGCAGCCACCGCCCCACATCCTGGAGCCTGGAAGTCAGGTCCAGGTGCCTCGGGGCTGGACTCTCCCCCTGGGTCCTCACTGGTCCTCCACGTGTGTCTGTCAGATGGACCCAGGCCAAAGACCTCACGCTAACCACCTATTTAGGGCCTGTCTCAAGGCATGTCCTGAGGGGCTGGGGGTCAGGATCTCAGCATGTGAATTGGGGCGACATAGTAAAGGACAGAAGAGCCATGAAGAGCCCACGTGACCCTCTTCCATCACTGACACATTGTGCCTTCACTTGAAGAGAAACCCTCATGGTGTCTTTGAGCTGATGAGATTGGGAGGTTTACTTGTTAAGGCAGCAAACCCCAGCTTATCTGACTAACCCACCGGTGACGGCAGCCAGCGCACAACGCGCACAGCACCGCCGTGAGCCAGGCACCAGGACAGACATCACTAACCCACCCTGGCACTCTTTCCTACCCATCGCAGCAGCCCAGACCAGTGGATCTGTGGACTGCGGGATCGCACTCAGGTGGGTGAGCAATTTGTACCCCTCGATTGACACACAGATCAGACGTGGGGGAGCGGGAGCTGCTGCCGTCCTGCTCCCTGCCACTCAGGATGGTCAGGCAGGTCTTCTCGCCTATCTGCCTTGGTTGAAGGCCACCCCTGCCCGGCCCCATCCAGCTCCTCAGCCGTCCCCGTCAGGCAGCCTCGGTGACTTCAGCCTGGTGACATCCCCCTCCCTCTTAGCTGCTACTCAGTAGAACCAAGTAGGAACTTGTTTCCCAAAGACGCTGGCGCGCTCTGGGCTGCCCGCGCCCTCTCATTCTTTCTCAGGGTGTGCCCGGCCTCAGACGGGCAGGCAACCTCACTTCCCGGGGGAGGGGGCTCTCCCAGGAGGTGCGCCAGGCCTCGGCGTGGGGCCACGTCCCGCGGTCGGCCCCCTCCCCACGTCGGACACAGGGAAGGGCCGTCCCAGGACACCGGCTCCCGCCAGAGGAACAGGGAGAACATGAGTTTTCACAATGGGGCTTTGATCTGCCTAATGTCACAAGACGGGCTGGGGACAAGCGCCAGGCTCTGTGGGACTGGTTCCCACAGGAGAGCCCTGTGCAGGTATTCACACGGGAGGTTCTTGGCAGGCCCAGGCCCTGGGTCGGTGCCCATCGCAGACACAGCCCCAGCAATTAGGTTTTGGAGAATGGTGGGTGGGGTCCGTTTGAGGTCTGCTTGGCCAGGGTTTGCGCCTCCGGCCGAAAGCGGCTCAGGGAGGAAGGAAGGGAGGGAGGCGGGCGCCCCCACGGGAAAGGCGCCTCCCGGTGTGAGTGAGGGTGCCCACGAGGAATTCCTGTGGTCAGGGGCGGACTGCAGGGCACAAGGGCTGGGCTGGCATCCCCGACAATACACACTCTGTCCCCAGCTGATGGTGACCTTCGCCAAAGCACTCAGTGCGGGGCCAGGTCGGTCCCAGGTGTATCCCAGCCTCCGCCCCTGAGCACGGAAGAGGCCCGGGCCGTGGGGACAGTTCTCAGGACGTTTGTGACTCTGGTGCCCACGAGGTGCCAGGGCCCATCCTCGGGCTGTCAAGACTGGCTGTCCCCACCTGTGCTTGGGGGCAGTGGTCACACCTGTGCCTCCCCCTGAAGCTCCGGTTCCCTGGCTGTCCCCCCTCCCTGGCTGCCCCAGGAGGTCCTGGCAGCCCTCAGCAGGCCCCTCTGCAGGCCAGGTGTGTGACCGCTCCGAGGAGGCCGTCCCCCTTGGGCCGCATCCTGCTGGATGGGCTCCTCCCTGGTTCCTTCATTCCCAGCAGGCCCCCACCCCCGTCTGCATGCTGACCTTTCAGCGCACTGAGGTCAGGCCTGGACAGACACGGCTCTGAACTACCAAACTCTCAGGCACCGTTTGCCAGGTTCTGTGCCGACATTCGTCCATGTGGCCCCTCGAGGAGCCCATAAAAGGCTGCCATCGGCAGGGCTCCAGCCCACACTGGGGAAACTGGGGCTCAGAGGCGAGGTCACTCTGCCGGTGACGGCAGCATCTGCAGGCTCCTCGGGGATTCTAGAAGGGACGCCCTGAGCGCACACCCGTCCCTCTCACGTGAGGCCCAGCTCCCCCGCAGGACAGCGCCTCGCGGTCGCCGCGGTACCCCAGCTCTCAGGCCGGGCCACCGTGGGCTAAGTCAGTAAGAACAGAACCAGCGGCGGCCACGCCACTCCCCAAGCCCCCTGGGGCCAGGCCTGCCCCCCCACTGCCCCACGAGGCTCATGTTCCCTATGTCCCCCCTGGAGAAGCGAGAAGCTGGCTTGTCACTCCACCTCACTGGGGACGAGGGTCACGGGACCCCGGCTGAGAGCCCAGTGCTCAGGAGTGGTGGAGACCCAAATCCTGCCCCTCTTTGCCCCCATCCTGAGGGAGGGCGGGAGAGACCCCCGGGAGGAAGGGAGCAGGGCTGTAGGTCCCCTGCCAGGTCCCCGTGCACCCTGCACAGTGGTCAGGACCCCCGCTCCCCGCTCATGACCTCACGGCAGCCCCCCGTGTCATGGGGGGTCAAGGCCGCTGTCCCACTCTCACCCTGCCCGTGGTGGCCGCCTCGGGGCCTTGGATGACCACAGGTGGCATCCCCAGGGACGTTTAAAGGTGACAGCGGAACTGCTCACTCTGGGATTGGCCATGGACCTGTGTGTCTGCAGCAGGGACGCGCTCAGCTACAGCAAGTGACCTTGCGTGTCCCCGCAGTGCAGGGCGCGGGAATTGATGGGAATTTGCAACCTTGAATGATGCTCTGACTCGGGGTCCAGAGACCACCTGGAACCTCGTGGTGGCCACGTCAGGAGGCCCGAGGGGGCAGGTCTGTTGGTGCCGGGCACTGGGCCAACGTGAACGACCGACCGGAGGGAGTCGTGGAGAGACCCTTGACCAGTGGGCCTCCGGGTGCCTGGGAAGCTCTCACACCTTCTCCAAGGGCCAGACCTGCCTCCCTGGGGGAATGTGGTCACACGATCGGGCGTCAGGAGGCCACTGTCAAGAATCCAGGAGAGCTGCCTCAGCCGCCACGTTCCTTTGATTCACACGCTCCCCGCAGGCAGAGCAGACCGGGCTCCCTGCGGCCCTGAGAAGGCAAACCACCAGCAAGGGACCCCGCAGGCCTGGATCTGCTGCATGGACAGCATGCTGGGACCCCTGCCCGCTGCCCTGTGGCCCTGCCCAATCAGAACTCACAAGGCATCTGCTCAGCAGAGGCTCCTGGCCCATGGCACAGAGGCAAACAGTGGGGCTGCAGGGGGTAGAGGGAGCCCACTGCCCCACGGCCAGCAAGAAGCAGAGCAGACTCAGAACCAGGTCTGCCCAATGTCCAGCTCACAGGAGGGACACTGCATATTGAGAAGCACAGGGCAGACACGAGGAAGAAAGCATAGCTGGGGGCTGAGACCAGGAAAACAGAAAATAAGGGACCACCAGGCCTTATCCAAAGAGAGGGGAGGAGAATCAGGTGAGAAAGTTTATGTCTGAGGAGTGTGTCCGTCACCTTCCGTTACTGTGACTAAATGTCTGAGGTCATCAACTTAAAAGGAAGAAAGGTTTATGTGGTTTACGGTTTCAAAGGTTTCAGTCCACAATCGCTCGGCCCTGCTGTTTCAGCAATCATGGCAGGAGTGTGTGGGGGCAGGGGGGGACTAGTGACCTCGTGGCCACATGGAAGCAAAATAAAAAGAGAAGAAGGGGCCAAGGTCCAACATCCCCTCCAAGGGCACTGCCCCAGTGACCTACCTCCTCTACCAGGCCCCACCTCCTAAAGTTGCAGCCCCTGCCAATAACACCACGGGTTGGGACTGAACGTCCCACACACGGCCTTTAGGGGTCATTTCAATCCAAACTATAACAGGGGTGTGCTTCTGGCCATGCCCTGTGTGGACGGGGGCCCCTGAGATCGCAGAGGATCACCCGTGGGAAGGACCAGAGCGGTGAGCCTGCACTCCCCCGCGTCCCTCCAGGTGAGGAAGCCCAGGGTGGGGGGCTGAGACGGTCCGTCCCACCAGAGGAGCAGGAGCTGCACAGAGAAAGAACTGCAGACACGCACACGCTCCCCCTGGGTCTGTGTGGAAGACCAGTCTGTGTGCAGGCGAGAAGCTGCCCGAGGAGGCCATGGGACGGCTGCTGGTGAGCCCAGGGCCAGACAATGACCAGAGCTGTCCCGGGGCTGGGACAGGGGCAGGTTCCTGCTGGCCCAAGCCACAGAGCTTGTGGGGTGCCTGAAGCCGTCGGAGGAGCCTGGAGGGAACATGCCTTCGCCACGGAAGTCAGTCCTGCGGTACAGGCGACCCAAGAGCAGCCCCCAACAAGCTTCCAGGAGACGGAGAGCACCCACACGCCACTCTACCGCCAAAACAGATGTCAAGGACGCCCTAAAGGAAGAATCCAAACTCAGAACAAGGTGATGCGAACGATGCCGAGCTCCGGAACAGACGTTACTAGACACACCAACAGGCGGCAAAACCAGGACCATGATCAGAAGAGTCCAGAGAAATAGACCAGGTCGGACGGAGGGGGACAAAGGAATTAGCAGACAGTGGCTTTAAGAGCTATTAAAAAGCTACTCACAACATGAAAGGAAAGCAAGCATTAAAAGGAGGAGATACACTTTAAAAACAAATGGAGCTTCTAGAAATGAACCGCGGAATGAGAAGTTCACGGGGAGCAGCGTCAGTCCTGCAGGATGAAGATCAGAGACCTCCATGACAATACTGAGGCCCCCCAACGGAGGCAGACCCAAGTAAACGAATGGAGATCAGGGTACACTGAAACACGTGCTGGTGACCCGTCTCTGGAGCAAGCTCAGTGGGAGCGGGGCTTAATGGAGGGTGGGGAAAGGGGTTAGTTTTGTGATAAAGAGGACCCGCAGGAGTGGATCAGCTCCTTCCTCTTCCCTTCTGCCTTCTGCCATGTGATCAGGCAGCCGAAGGCCCTGGCCGGGTGTCGGCACCCAACCTCCAGAACAGGGAGCCAACACCTTCTGTTCATCACGATCACCCAGTCTCAGGCGTCCTGACCTAGCTGCACACACGCTGGGCCACCCAGTGTCACCCTGGAGGGATGACCTCAAGGGGCGGGACACCCGCCCTGGTGGAGCTCTCACCAGACACAGGGAAGACCGTGAGCGTGTTTGAGGGGAGGGCGTCCCGTATTTGAGGAAAATTATAGACACACGGATAAGGAGCTGAAAGTCCATCACAGCCCTCAACGCGACATCCACAGCGGTACCTACAGAATTTCTGGTTGGAAAAAGAAGAGCCGAGTCTTTGTGACCTCCGGGGATGGGGGGGGACAGAGATTTCTTTTTTATGACACCCAAAGCACAGTGTGTAAAAGGATCTATGTCTTTAAAAAAATCTATAAAAGAAGGAATTAATAAGTGAACTCCATCAGAACTGAGAATTTCTCTTCACTGAAAGACACTCTGTTAAAACAAAAAGGCAAGCCCCTCACTGGGGGAAAATCTTTGCAAACGCACATCTGATAAAGAACTGTACCCAAAATATCTAAGAACTCTCGAGACTCAGTCATAAGAAAACAAACTACACAGTTAAAAATGAGTCAAATATTCGAACCAACATTTCGCCTAAGAAGATAAAGGGGGGGGGGGAACAGCACGAGAAAATGGGTTCTGCATCCTCCACCTTCGTGCCAGCAAATCAAACCGCCCAGAGACACCACGACGCAGGGCTTTAGACGCACCATTGCGGTTCTTTGACTTTAAACCCGCGAGACAGCGTTAACAGCAAGCCCGCAAGGCCCTCCGGGGTCAAAGCCACTTTGGAAAACAGTCGGCAAATCCTTATGAATGTCCACGCTTAGCCTAGGACCCCAAGCCCAGGGATGGAGCCCAAGAGGATGGACACCCCGTGTACCCGGAGACCCCGTGAAGCTGCCACACCCAAGAACACCCCTGCGCCCTCCGACTCAGCAACGGACAGACAGACAGACAGACAGCAGGAACCAGCCGTGGTCACCGCCCAGTGGGAGAGGTCGCACTGGTCAGATGCTGGTGCTCAGAGTCCCTGACTCCCTCCCAGTGGGACTGAATCTGGAGGTTGAGGTGACGTGAGGTCACAGGGCTGTGGGACCCTGATCTGCCTCTGATAGGACAGGGCTCCTCAGAAGAAGAGAAAGGGACACTTGGTCACCCCCCAGGGTCTCCATTGAGAGAGCAGCCAAGCAGCTGTCCACAAGCCCGGGAGGCGGGGGCCAGGCTGGGCTTGGGCTGGAAAGGGCAGTGGGAGCCGCTCAGAGGCCCCAGCTCCAGGCCAAAGTGGCCTTGACTGGACGGAGTGCAGTCTCACGGGGCCAAGGATCTTCCAGGTGGCTCCCTCCGAGGCTGGTGGGTTGGCGTGGCTGCTGGCAGGGGGCTCAGGCCTCCCCACGGGCCACCTGTGTCCTTGTGTGTGGCAGACGGCTCTCCCCAGAGACGGGGATTCCTGGGCCCACGCCGTGGCCTTGCCGCCTACCGTCCCCTCTACTGTGCTCCGTCCAGCACACAGACACCCTGGGCTACGTGTGGGCAGGCGCTTTACAGAGCACGAAGCCAGGAGGTGAGGGACGTGGTCACCTTGGGAGCTGGCTCTCTCACCCTGTGCCTGTCCCTGGGGCCTGGAAACGTCCTGCTCTCGTCTCTGCACAAACTCCCTGTTCCCCCACGGGGCCTGCTGCGTCCACTGCGGGCTGCGTCCACTGCGGGCTGCGCCAAGCTGTCCTGGGCCTCCGGCTGCGCCAGCCTCAGCAGAGCCCAGACCCCCCAGCTGCGCAGGTCACCCCCACCTTCCCTGGGAATGCGGCTGAGAACTACTCAGGGCCAAGACCATGTCCAGCGCCCTGTGGCCCAGCACCCAGCAGACAGAGCTCAACCGGAATCATCTGGGACCCCGGGAGCACCCGCCGGACAGACGGACAGACAGAGGGGCAGGCGGACAGGGAGACGGCGACCCGGGTGCCTGGGTAGAGGGGTCAATGGACAGGGGTTGGGTGGGCAGATGGGTGAGCAGAGAATGCTTGGCCGAGTGTATGGGAAGGGAGGGCGAGTGGACAGGTGGACAGACAGATGGACAGACGGACATCTGACTGGATGGGTGAGTGGATGGGTAAGTGAAGAGAGGCTAGGGTGGACAGGTGGATGGTCAGATGAACAGGCAGACACTGGTCTGGACGAGTAGCTGAAGGGATGGACTGGTGGTAGATTGATAGCGGATCAACGCGTGGCGGGCTCCTCCTGTGCTCTGACGTCTTGGGACCCTTAGGAATCCAAGTACTGGGGATGGGACCAGGGGCACTTGGCCACTGAGCCACGCCTCCAACCTTTTTCATATTTCATTTAGAGACAGGGTCTCGCTGAGTGGCTTAGGGCCTCACTAAGTTGCTGAGGCTGGCTTTGAACTGGCGATCCTCCTACTTGGGCCTCCCGAGCCGCTGGGATCACAGGTGTGGACCACCACAGGTGGCCAGCACAAGTATGGGCCACCACAGGTGGCCAGCACAGGTACGGGCCACCACAGGTGGCCAGCACAGGTACGGGCCACCACAGGTGGCCAGCACAGGTACGGGCCACCACAGGTGGCCAGCACAGGTGTGGGCCACCACAGGTGGCCAGCACAGGTACGGGCTAGATCCTTAGAAACCTTGAACCAAAAGGACCTTCACATTGATCTGCAGACCCAAGCCCAGGGCTGGCAGTGCCCACAGGCCCTCAGCTGTTGACAGGCCTGAATTCTGAGGGTGGGAGGACAGGGCCGCTGGCAGCCATGCCCCACGGGACCCAGGACGTGTCCCCTGTGTGCACAAGTGTGTGTGTGTGTGTGTGTGTGTGTGTGTGCGTGGAGTCATCACACGGCATGACCTCGTCCCCCACACATCAGGAGGCTACCAGGCCCCGTGGGGTGCCCCGCCAAGCCAGCTGCCCCGGGCGTCTTGTCCTGGGCTGGCCGAGGATGGGGCCCACAGATCCCTGGGGAAGGGGAGAAGGAAGGGGCAGAGGGCATCTCACCTGCCCTGCTCACCTGCCCTGCTCACCTGCCCTGCCATCTGGTCCCACCGGGCGCTCGAGAGCCCCGCCCACCCCGGCCTCCCGCCCCCTTCCTGCCTGGAGGCCTCCTGGGGCTGAGTCCCCACCACCCTGTGGCCAGGGAACCGAAGCCTGCAGCGGCCTCCTTCCCTCCAGGACGGGACGCTCCCCTGGGAAGCAGATCCCCTGCGGGAAAGGCGGCAGCCCTCAGCCCAGCCCCTCCAAGCTCCCAGGGAACGGGGAGGGCGGCGCCCATGTGGGAGGCGTCTGGGCACTGGGGCCGAGGGTTCTGCGGACCGAGGGCCTGTTTAAGGAAAAGAACCACAAGGGACGAGTACGAGCTGAGGGCAAAGACCGTCATTTAGCATGAGAAAGAAGTCCCCCGAGTGACAACTCTAAGGTGCAGGGCAGGTCCAGGGCAGGTCCAGGGCTGGCAGCCCAACGCCGGCCTCTCCCCCTCCTGACCGCCACCTCCGCTGCTGAGCTGCTCCACGCTGGGGGCTGTGTGTCCTCGGTGGCCACCAGAGAACACAGGATTCTCCAGAGGGGAGGGCCCCTCAGACTGTGCTCCTGGGCCTTTGCTTCAATCCGTAACTTAAAAATAGTGAGGGCCAGGGCAGCTCCGGGGTGGAGCGCCGCCCAGCCCGCGTGAGCCCTGGGTTTGATCTCCAGCGCGACAAAACGAAAATAATAGGCGCAGCACCCAGGGGCAGGAGCAGGGAAGGCCAGACCCAGACCTCTGTCGGAGCCCCCTACGAACTCTGGGAGCTGACCCCCAGACTCACCTCCCTCTCCCCCGTCCCATAGACAGGCCATGGGCTGGGTCGGAGAGGCAGGCCCATGGCCACACCCAAGGAAATTGCTGGACGTTCTGCTGGGAGGGGAACAGAGGAGGGGGGTGCTGGTGAGGCCTCCCCAGGCCCCGGGATTTGGGAGAACAGTCATTGTGGCCCTGAGGCCTTCTGAACCTGCAATTCCAGGCTTCACCACCTGGAGGCGCTCAGGCCCACGATTGGAGACAGAGCCTCTGCCAGGCTCGCCACCTGGTCAGTAAGAAAATGGGGGGAGCAGCCCCTGCCCAGCAGCCCGGGCCAAGAACCAGGGGTGAGTGGGCGTCCACCGAGTGTGGGGACTGGGGAAAAGCTCCCGTGCCGTGGGAGTGGAGCTCTCCGTTCCCGGGCACCCTGCCTCAGCCCCCTCCCCACCACACAGGTGACCCCACGGATCTACTGACCCGGGGGAGAGCCAGGTGCCCGGGCCACCCTCGGGTCCAGGTCAGTTCCCAGGAAGGGCCCGCCTGTGCTGTGAGAAGCAAGGCTGCAGAGGCCACCTCGAGGGAGGGCCTGGTCCTCATCTGGCCCAGCCACGACTCCCTGAGCTCCCACAAGTCCCGCCCCACCCCAGCCCCGTCTCCACCGGTGACATCCACATGCAGAAGGGCCTGGGGCACTGCCTCCGGGAGCCGGGTCGGCAGCCCGCAGCAGCTTGCTCCGTGGCCTCAGACTGGGCTGCAGCCTGGCACCGCGGTCATCTTCCCAAACCCCGGGTCCAGCTCGGGCCCCTCGCTGTGCCCGACGGGTCTGGGCCAGCCGGCTTCTGGGGTACTCTCCGGTTCCCACGTGGCCTGGAGACACGGCCCCTCCTCCAGGAGACCCCTCCTGGACCCTGGATGGGGAAGGACCAGGCCCCGGTCCCCTGCGTCGTCCCACGTTGCCACGTCGACCGAGTGCGAGAGAGTGGCGAGATCTTTGTGCTTCCTACTTATTTCTGTGTTTATTTGTCACTGGAGACGGAGCCCAGGGGCACTCGGCCACTGAAGCTCATCCCCGGCCGTTTTTACATTTTGTTTTGAGACAGGGTCTCACGAGGCTGTTGAGGGCTTCGCTGAGTGGCTGAGGCTGGCCGCGACTTGGCGATCCTCCTGCCTCAGCCTCCTGCGTGCGTCATGGGGTTCCAGGTGTGCACCCCCACGCCCAGCTGTTCTTCCTCTAACAATAGGGGACACTCTGTCGCCTGCTTCTCAGGCAAAGCTGCCGCCACGGGAGCCTGGCAGGGCCTCGCTGGCATGGGCAGAGCCTGTCCTGACTCTGTGCTGGACTCTCCCGCCCACCTGCAGGACATCCTGGAGGAGAAGACGGTGCCCACGGCTGAGCCTGCTTGGCACGCTCACATGTGTCCCCGCCTTGTGGCTGGTGGCCAGGCAGAGTGGCCTTTGTGGGCCCCTGGTGCCTGGAAGGCTTCCCTTTGCTGGTGTGTGGGGAGGAACTAGAAGATTAAAACGCTCCTCCCCACGTGGGTGGCTGCCAAGGCTGACCTCGGCCACCAGAGGGTGGGGGACAGGGACAGATCAAGTGACTTGTGAAAGAGGACCCTCCCGTCCACCCACCTCCAGACCGGCTGGGGACGCTTCCCGGGGGTGGGGCCGGAGTCCAGATGGAGCCCAACAAATGCGCAGCCCGAGCCGCGGCCCAGGCTTTGATATTTAATCCCCTCCTCGGGCTCAGTTTCCCCTTTTACCCCCTCCGCCCTGCGCCCGGCCGGAAGCGATAGGATTTTCTTTGAAAAGAAACTTCCAAACCTCTCTTAATTCCGCTCACTCCGCCAGCGCTGAGGCCGGGGGACGAGGGTGACAAGACTTTTTTTACCTTTTAACAATAGGGACAAGCTGCCAACTGATTCAAGGGCAAACCTAATCCCGTCGTTTCTGGAAAATTCACTCCATTTCAGTCAAAAGGAAAAACCTGGCCTCCGAGGTGGTGGGTGGCGCGGCTCCGGATCCTGCGGCTGGAACACAAAGCAGCCGCCACGAGCCCCTTGTCTTTGCAAAGGAAAAGACCCCCAAGAAGCCAGGGCCTCCCTCCCTCCCAGCCCCGGGGTCGTTTGGGGACGGCCCTCCTTCCCCACCACGTCCCGCTGCAGGCCCTGGTGGGCACGGGCTGCCCGAGAGACAGACCTCACCTGGGAAATGGGGGTCAGACTCCTGCTCGCTGCAGGGGGTCGATTTGAGACGAGGAGGAGGAGGGTGACATGCCTTCTGGGGTCCTAAGAAAATGACCCATGGGACGTCCTGTGGCGATCTTAACTCAGAGAGGAGCTTGACCGCCCCAGCTCTCCTGGGACTGTCCAACTGGACCAAAGACCAAGAGCCACCTGGTGCCGTCGGCAGGAAAGCCAGCCCGGTGCCCGACAGGGGCTCACTGAAGGGACGGGGACGGGGAACGTCTCAGGAGGCTGAGCCAGCCACCACCGTCCCCCAGGCCTGGCTCGTGGAGCCAGAGCATTTCAGGAAACACCCAGCAAGAGCGGAAAAACAGAGACATCTCCAACTAGGGCGTGTCCCCGGTGGGCAGGGGAGGGGACATGCGTCCAGAGGAACCCGTGACTCAACCCCGCGGTCACCCTGACCAAGGGAAACGTCCACGAGGGAAAACGGGGCCGTGTCTGGAATAAAATGGTCCGTGGGCGGCGTGACCCGTGTCACCACCCGAGAAGAAACGGGAGGGGAGCGCCAAGACGATCCAAGAGGAAGTCAAGGAAAGAGACTGGACAGACAGAGGGCCTGCCACCTCCAGGGGGATAGCGAGACCCAGGGGCCGAAGAGAGAGGGTTGGGAGGGTGGTGGCCATCCTCCAAGATGGCCCCAGGGACCGCATCTCTTGGCCACCCCTTCCACCTCGAAGGGCCGACTGACGGACAGAGCATGGCCGTGACCATGCGTGACTTCTGAACAAGGTCAGGAAGGACCCTGCGGCCGCCGTCTCACCCTCTCCTGGACGGAGCACCCAGCAGGGGTCCTCGGTGAAGAACCAACACTGTGATGACTGCGGGCCACCGGGCACCTTGAAGGTGGCCTTGTTAAGAGAGAGCTGGAGCCAGAGGCACCGGCCAAGCTGCTCCCAGATGCCCGGCCCCAGAGCCCGGGTGAGATGATGGGGTTTTTGATTTTAAGCCATTAGGTTTGGGGGTAAAGATCTGTGCCGCAAAAGATGACTCATACAGAGGGAAACGGAAAAAATGGGAGAAACAAAGGCTGGAGTTTTTCCCACTACGATGCAAACTGTGAGCCCCAGAGCTACGGAGCCCGACAGAGCCCGGGCGAGCGGGTGGACGTGGGGACCAGTCAGCAGGCCTCGCCCGCGGGCAGCAAAGACAGGAGCAGCCTTCACGTCCCGTCCGACATGCGCCCCTCAGCGTGACCTTGAAGGGCCCCCGTCCTGTCCTTCGGGATGTAGGCCTCCAGGTCCCCCGTGTCCTGTCTCCGTTTTGTCCCTTCTATCAATCACCGAGAGACAGCACCAGCCCTTCCGGTCGGGCTGCGGTCTGCTCCCGCTCCTGCAATCTTATCGAATCCGATAACCGCGCGCCTGCCCCTCTATGAACTCAAGGCAAATCTAATAAAACCCCGGTGGGCTGTGTCATAAACCTTGACAAGATGGCCCTAGAATTTATGGGGACGATTAACCTGCTAAGAACAGAAGACGGTCCCAAAGAAGGACAAAGGAGACGGGAGGGAGAGTGAGGGGCCCCGCAGGGCCACCCAGAGATAAAGCCCCGCCAGGCCACCACCGTGGTCAGTCACCTGTGTTCCTGCAGGGAGAACATGAAGTCACAGATTTAATGGAGATGACACATCAGGACACGTCGGTAGGGAAAAAAAAGAACAAAGGAGCATCGCTTCGTATGTAGGTCTGGGACCGTCCACGTTACAAAGGAAAACGAGGTAAAATCAGATCCGTCTCTACATCTGCCAAAGAGAAATTCCCAATGAATCCAAACTTAAACAGGCACAGAGAATCCACATAGTTTTAAAATAAAACCTAGGGGCCTGTCTTCACGAGGCTGAGAGAAGCTGTATTCAGTCATCACAAAAAGCACAGACAGGACAGAGACGTGTGACCCTATCACAGAAGATGCCACAGGAAAAAGTGAAAAGACTAGCCACCGCGAGGCAGAGGGTTCAGGCAATGCTTATCATCAGCAAAAGGTTCATATCCACACTATGTAAAGAACTTCTACAAATCAACAACAAAAAAAAGAAAGAAAAAGTCTACAAAGAGTCAAAAGAGACCAGAACAGACACCACCGTCTCGCAGGAATCAAAGAAGTAAGAATGGAAACAGCAAGGCCGGGCACGTCCACCCGACTGGAAGCACCAGGTGTTAGTGTGGGGAGCACCGGGACCGGGACCCTGCCCAGTGCCAGCACGTCGGCGTCTGGGCGGGAAGGACGGGAGAGCGAGAAGCCCATCCAGCTCACCAAAGGGTTTGACAGAAGCCCCACCCATGATCCGCCACAGGCCGCCGTCCACCCCGTGTCACACTGGCACCCTGCTGCCCAGAGGAAATGTCTCTCCTCACCCGGGTCAGCAGCTGCCCCCCTGGGTCTGACAGGAAGAGACTCGGGAGGGTCTCTTCCCACCAGGGGAGTCACAGCCTGAGGCTCTGTCCTGTGGCCGTGGTCCCACTCCCGCGAGTGGCCATGCCCCGGGTGGGAAAGGTGTGGCCCAATGATGCTGAGGAGTACTGGAGAAGCCGTGCCCCTCTGCTGGGTGGGGGGCTCCTGCTGCCCTCTCGTGAGCCCAGCAGGGAGCGGGTGGGCAGGGGCCGGGAGGCGAGGAGGTGGGCGTGGGGAGCCCCAGCCCCTGGCCGCCAGGCTCTGCCGGCCCCTCCCTGCTCCCAGCCGTGGGGCGAGCAGATCCACTCGGAGTCGGAGTTGGGTTTCCTTTCTCTGGAAACAACTCCCAAATGCCTGGAGGTCAAAGGTCCCGGGGAGGTGGTGCCACCGTCCAGGGCGATGGCCGCTGTCCCTGACGGCCGCAGCGGCCTGTTCGTCTGTCGCAGCCCGGCGGCCCTCCGCACGGCAGCGGGCGTCCCTCTCCCCGGCCGGGCGGGGTGATGGGTTGATTTATTGGAGGAAGCCCTCGCGGGCGCAGGGGCTGCTGGAGAGCCGGTGACAATAGGCACAAAGCCCGCATTCCGCCCGTCTGAATGGGGACGAGATTTACTGTCTGGGCCAGACGGCATTTCTGTCCCCAAGTCATCTCAGAGTACATTGGCCACTAAAGATCTCAACAGCAGACCAAGGCGGAACAAAGGGGGTCCGTGTTAAAGGAGCTCTGTCAAGGAGTGTTAGATGTCCACCAGATAGAAGGCCGCGCCGGCCCCACGGAAGTGACCGCGGCCCTGCGCGGTGGTCACGGATCAGAGGACGATGCTAATGAAGTCGTTTAAATGCACGTTTGATGGACCCGGGAGAATGGGGCCGATTCCATGCAAGGCGCCGCAAGGTCAGGGAATCAAAGGAGGTGGCCGTCGGATTTGCCGCGGGGGACAAGGCCCCATTGTGAGGCCACTTTTTCAGCCGGGAAGCGTGTTTTCCCTGGCCGCGGTGTCTGCCGACGTGTGCGTCCCGGCCGGCGGCGGGCTGCAGGATTTACGGCCAGAGCGGACCCCCGAGAGGAGCCCAGAAGCAGCTCCTGCCAGCCTCTGAGAGGGGCCCGGTTCTGAGCGCCCCCCAGCGGCCTGCGCCCCGAGCTGGGCCCCGTGGGCTCCATGGGGGGCAGCGAGGCCGGCCCTGCAGACGGGAGGCCCCACCCCCAAGCCCCACGGCGGGAGGAGGCCAGAGCGCCCCCAGGTCCGGCAGCTTCAGAGCGGCCTGTGACACTCCCCTGTCCTGCAGACCAGCCGACCCCAGCCCTCTGGGCCCAGTGGGCCTGTAGGGGGTGGACCGGGTCCCCTGACCTCAAGACGGTGCCCCTCTGGCTCCCTCCATGCTCACTCCAGCCCTGGGCTCGGTTCCGTCCCCTGCCTCGTCCTCCCAGCTCCCCTTCCTGCACGCCGACCCTGGGCAGGCAGCCCAGCCGTGGGGAGCTGGGCCCTGCCAGCATGAGCTGCCCTGCCTGCTGCCCGCCACTGGGCTCTGGCATTCAGGGCCCCTGCGCCTGGCCCCCATGTCCAGCCTCCGTCCCCGCTGCTCCCTCTGCCTGAGCCACTGCCACGCAAAATGCAGGCCCCAGAGCCGTGGCAGGCAGTGGCTGGGAGCGGGCCCCACCTCACGTGGACTGAGCTGGACTGAGGGCTGGGGCCAGGGGCACGTCCAGTGTCCAGACGGTTCCTCTAGCACTGAAACTCGAGCCTGCTCCCTCTTCCTCCCGTCCCCCCAGTTCTCTCCAGGAGGAGGTCACGCTCTGGAGCAGCAGGTGGCCCCGGGGGCTTCTGGGAAGAACAGGCCAGGGCCGCCCTGGGTCTGCCCAGCCTCAAAGGTGAGGCCACCTCCCCCCGGCCCAGGCTGGGGGCCAGAACCTGAGGCGGGGCCTGGGCAGGATGGGCCCTTCCAGAGGCTCAGGAGAGTCCATCCAGGCCCCCGTCCTGCTCTCCCGGGAGTGGAGGAAAGCCGGCCACTGTGAAGCAGGCCACTTTGGCTCAGGGGCGGCTGGGGGGTCTGCTTTCCCACCGCGGGGGGCACTTGGATGTTGGTAAAATAAACTGGTAAGAGACCTCAAAACCGCTGTTTAAAACCTCGGCTTAGAGAAGTCTTCCTTCACAAACCTCTCCCCCAAGGCCCTGACGTGAGGGGTAAAAGGACGGCCGTCCCCACCCACGGAGCCCAGGGAGGGAGGCGGAGGCCACAGCCACCATCAGTCCTGGGCTGTGACAGATTTCCCCAAGCCACTCACAGATGGGCCTGCGAGGGCGTGGACACGGCCGCCCCTTCCATTCTTGAGTCCCCGTCCAGCAGAGTGTCAGACATATGGAGGGTGTTCAATGAATATTGAGCAGAAATAGATTGTGCGGCTCTGAGCCGGCCTCCCGGGTCCAGCCCACCCCCAGAGCTCCCTGGAGAGCTGGTCAGCTCTGGGCCGCAGACACCACCACCGTCATCATCACTGTGCACAGCCGTGGGGCACGACGCACCTCCTTATCAAGTTACGAGGATGACTCTTTGCTTAACACGAGTAAAGGACTGAGAACTGGATCTGTGTGTAGTAAATATGCAATAATACTGTTTTCTCCATCACCACCATCATAACCACCACCACCATATCACCACCATCACCATATCACCA
Organism: Ictidomys tridecemlineatus; assembly: GCF_052094955.1. Classification (NCBI taxonomy): domain Eukaryota; kingdom Metazoa; phylum Chordata; class Mammalia; order Rodentia; family Sciuridae; genus Ictidomys; species Ictidomys tridecemlineatus. The sequence goes on along the minus strand of NC_135480.1, from coordinate 4,387,045 downwards.
TCACCATCACCATCATCACCATCACCATCACCATCACCATCACCATCACCACCATCACCATCACCATCACCATCACCACCACCACCATCACCATCACCACCACCATCACCATCACCATCACCATCACCATCACCACCACCATCACCATCACCACCACCATCACCACCACCACCACCACCACCACCACCACCACCACCACCACCATCACCACCACCACCACCATCACCACCACCACCACCATCACCACCATCACCATCACCACCATCACCATCACCACCACCACCATCACCATCACCACCACCACCACCACCACCATCACCACCATCACCATCACCATCACCATATCACCATCACCATCACCACCATCACCATATCACCATCACCATCACCACCACCACCACCATCACAACCATCACCACCACCACCATCACCATCACCACCATCACCATCACCACCACCACCACCACCACCATCACCACCACCATCACCACCACCACCACCATCACCATCACCATCACCACCATCACCATCACCACCACCACCATCACCACCACCACCACCATCACCATCACCATATCACCATCACCATCACCATCACCACCACCACCATCACCATCACCACCATCACCATCACCACCACCATCACCACCACCACCACCACCACCACCACCACCATCACCACCACCACCACCACCACCACCACCACCACCACCACCACCACCATCACCACCATCATAACCATCATCACCACCTTCACCACCACTGTCACCACCACCATCATTATCACCACTACCATCATCACCATCACCACCACCATCATCACCATCACCATCACCATCACCACCACCACCACCACCACCACCACCACCACCATCACCACCACCATCACCATCACCACCACCACCACCACCACCATCACCATCACCACCACCACCACCACCACCACCATCACCATCACCACCATCACCACCACCATCACCATCACCATCACCATCACCATCACCACCACCATCACCATCACCATCACCATCACCACCACCACCACCACCATCACCATCACCATCACCACCATCACCACCATCACCACCACCATCACCATCACCACCATCACCATCACCATCACCATCACCACCACCACCACCACCACCACCATCACCATCACCATCACCACCACCACCACCACCACCACCATCACCATCACCACCATCACCACCATCACCACCATCACCATCACCATCACCACCATCACCATCACCACCATCATAACCATCATCACCACCTTCATCACCACTGTCACCACCACCATCATTATCACCACTACCATCATCACCATCACCACCACCATCATTATCATCACCATCATAACCATCACCACCATCACCACCATCACCACCATCACCATCATCACCATCCCCACCATCACCACCACCATCATTATCACCATCACCACCATCACCATCCCCACCATCACCACCACCATCATTATCACCATCACCACCATCACCACCATCACCACCACCACCATCACCACCATCACCATCCCCACCATCACCACCATCACCACCACCATCATTATAACCATCACCATCATCACCACCCCCACCACCCCCACCACCGCCATCACTCAGTGGTGAAGACAATGACCTGTCATGGCCCCCTTCCCCATGGAGTCCACTTGGAACAGAAGCTCTTCCCACGTGACCTGGCCCTGTGTGCTCTCTGGTCAGGGTGAGCCTGGCAGAGCCGTCCACTCATTCATTGAGCCGATGTGCCTGAGAGCCCATTGCTGAAGCCGTGGCCAGAGCGAGCCTCTGCCTGGGAGAGCAGAGAAACCAGAGAGCAAGAGAGCGAACCCAGGCCCACTCAGTGCCGGGGAGAGCAGTCCTGGGGCCCCGGTGCCCCGCTCCCTGTGACAGGTGGTGAGGACACAGACGGACAGTCACGAGGACCCGAGCACACCCCCCCCGGCACCCCCTCCCCGAGAGCCGGCAAGCGTACAGCCAGACCCACCAGAAGAGCCGCCCGCTGCTCGCTCCAGAAGGAGCCGTCACCACAGACCCCGCCCGCATCAGACGCGAGGACGAGGACCACCAACCACTCGGCATGCGTGACTCTGCCAACTGCTCAGACGCCACGGCTCACCCACCGTGCGCTGCTGTGAACGAGGAAAGAGCTAGACGCGTTGGCAGAAGGATGGACTCCCAATTCTTGTAGAGAACAGAAGGGGGCCACCCATTAGTCCATCTGAGGACTCAGCGTCATTGTGACACACAACCAGGCAGAGGGAGTAGGGATAAAGAGGAGGGAAAGAGGGAGGGAAGGGACCGACCGGGGTCCCTCATGAATGTGACACAGGAAGGTAGGCCCAGCACAGAGCCGGCCAAGGACAGGGAGTGGGGCCACAGAGAGGCCAGCCAGGCACAGCAGGGACGAGGCCCAAAGGGACATGGCCCCCAGGAGAGCATCCAGATGGCGCACACACGGTGTTAACCCCAGAAACCGTCAGGGAGACACGGAAGTCATCCCACGGGCTCTCAGAGAGGCAAAGACCAAGACGTCCAAACGTCCGTGGGGGTGTGACGAATCGGTCACCGACACGGAGCCGGCAGGATGTGAAACGGTGCAGACGTGATGAGAACCAGTTTGGTCGATCCTCCCAAAACAGAGTGTGGGGTCTGGGAGCGCAGCCCAGTGGCAGAGCACACAGCACGGGTTCAAGTCTTGGTACTGCCAGGAAAATACAAGTAAATAATATGCAAGGGAGTACCTGACCCAGCGACTCAGTCCTGGGCACAGGCTCCCAGAGAAATGAAGACACATTCACCCAAAAACCTGCCTAAAATGGGTGCCCATAGCAGCTCTGTGGCCAATATCCAGGAGCAGGAAGGGAGTCCAGCTGTCCTTCAGGAGGCAGATGATCAACAAAGTTGTCCTCCCAGACTGTGGAATATTACTCAGCAATAAAAAGGGAGAAGCTATGAAACACAGCAACCTCGGTGAATTTCCAGAGGGTTTTGCTGAATGGGCGGAAGCTGATGTGTTGACATTAAAGTGACAGACTTACTGATTGACAGCTGCCAGGGGCCAAGGCAGGGACAGCGCAAAGCAGGGTGTCCACAAAAGGCTGCAGGAGGGACCTGCGTGACAGCGGCGGCGGTGTCCTGGCCACAATGCAAGATGCTACCAGGGGGACATCTCTGATTGTTTCTTACAACCTCAAGTGAGCCTCGATCTCAGAACAAAAGGACTAATTTTCAAGAGTAAAAAAATAAATAAGTTCAAGAAATCAAAAGAGTGTTTAAAGGGAGAAAAGGCAGGAGACGCCGTTCACCGCACACCTAGACACGGCTCCCGGTCTAGGTGTCAGGGGCAACGGTCGGACAGGCCTTGTGGGGACACGGAAGGCGCTGGGCATGGTCAGCCGCAGGGGAGAGGCAGCGTGTGGACAGCGAGTCCCGGAGAAGGGCCCAGCCGTGACACACGGGCCCAGGCTCAGCTGAGACCTGGGGCTGCCGAGGTCCTGGGCTGGGCACTGGGGTGCAGCGGGAGCCCCCGACCCGGCGGGTGAGGCCCGTCCCCGCGACATCCACTGGGCCGCGCCCAATCCTGGCCCAGGCCTGGCGTCCACCAGCGAGAGAACAAAGCCGGGGCCCGTGAGGGTCTTCAGACAACGAGGGAGGGACCAGAGGTCCCTGCCCCCAGGAAGGTGACAGGAAAGGTCCCATCGGAAGGTCCCTCTGCAGCCCCAGAGCCAGGGGCGGGGCTGCGGGGCCTGGCAGAGGAGCCTGGGTCAACCCGGCCCCTGGAGCCCGGGCCTGGCCTGGACGCGAGCACGTCCCTCACGGGGGCCTGCAGCTCCACCCGAGAGCGCCAGGCGGGTCCCGGCCGCCCAGGCGGGAGGGAGAGGGGGACCCACGCCCCGGGAGCGGGCACCAACCAGACCAGGAACTGCCCGGGCCGCGGAGGCCCCCAGGAACGGGAGGGAGCCCGCCGACTCCCGGCTCCTGTCGCGCCCAGCCCGGGGCGGCAGGGCAGCGCCACTCAGGCCAGGGCACCGCCCAGCCTCCCCCGCACCCAGGAACGCCAGGCTCCCGCGGCTCCGCCCGGACTTGTGAGAGGCTGAGGCAGGGCGGAGGCCGGGAGAGGGAGCCCAGCCCGCGAGGCCTGGGTGGACACCCGCAGTGGGGGGGTCCGTGGGAAGGTGAGGGAAAGCCGGTCCCTGGTGGAAAAACCCAGGTCCGCCCCAGGCTGCCCGTGGCTGGCACGAAGCAGCCAGCCAGCGCCTGCAAGGCACTCCCAGGGCCCGGCACGGCGGCGGCTCAGCTCCGATCCTGGGGCACCGCTCTGTGCTTTGACTCATGGTGGATTAATGATCGGACTTTGAAATAGTAAACAAATAAAAGAGTCCAGAGCTCCTCCTACCCTGCCAAAGCTGTGTGACCTTGGGCAAATCATTCAACCTCTCTGAGCCTCCATTTCATCAACCAAATAAGTTTTACCCACTTGTTCTTTTTTTTTTTTTGCAACGTGTCTGTGAGGACATGTGACATCGTCCACGTAGCTGGACTTGTGTCGCCCTTCCCTCCGTGGGTCAGCTCGGTCTGCCGAGCCCCCCCCTGGCCCCTCGCTCGCCAGCCGTCAGGGATCTGCCCAGATCCCAGGCCTTTCTTTCCTCCCTGAGGAGGCGACCCCAGGAAGGCTCTATCTCCTAGACTCACCCCCTGCACGTAGCAGCCCCGGGGGACGCCCACGCCCGTGTCCTGGGACCCCTTCCCAGCCCCAGACCCCCCACGGAGGGAAGCCACAGCGGAGTGCGGGGACAGGGGGGGCCCAGAAAGGGCTCAGGCCAGCTCTGCCGGCCGCCACCCCGCCAGCCTCCCACCCCGCCCGTGTCCCCTGCATCCCCTCCCGTGGGCAGCTTGGGGGGCTGGGCGGAGATCCCGGCGCCCTCTTAGCTGTGTGGTCGTGGGGGGGTTACCGGGCCTCTCTGTGCCTCGTCTCCTCACCTGAACGTGGGGAACAGCGGGGCCTGGTGTCCGAGGTCTCCCACGCGGACCCATGTTCCCGTCACCCCCCCACGTCACTCGCCCACTGCTGCGAGGCCAATGGCCGCGGAGCCCCGGGGTCCTGCACACTGGGCTGCAGCCAGGGCTCGGCCGGGAGGGGCCTCCGGCCACGCTCCCTCGAGAACCGAGGATGGAGGGGCCGGGCTTCGGGATGGCCAGGGCCTGGGGCCACCCACAGTCCTGGAGGCCACCACGTGGGCTCCCCACAGACCGTCAGGGCGGGCTCCAGGGAGGCGGGCGGCAGGACAGAGCCACACACAGCCCAGCAACGTCCACCCCTGGGGGGTGACACCTGTCCCCTCAGCTGGTCAGAGCAAGTCACAGCCCTGCCCTCTCACCAGGGGACAGCACTGCCCGGGGGGGGGATACAGGGGCCCATGAGGCGCCTGGGGCCTGCCGGCCACCTCTGTCCCTCAGCCCCCGCCCCCACTCAGTGGAATCTCTGTCCCTCGGGGCGCCAAGCGGGGCCACTCGCTGCTGTGTGGCCTCGGGACACCGGCTCCCCTTTCTGTCCTCCCTCTGCCCTCTGCAGAGCGACTCAGCCCTGCGGCCGTCACACGCGCACATGGGGACCTACTGTGCCAAGCGGGAAACCCAGCGGGGGCTGCCGTGGCTGAGTGTGTCCCCAGAGCCCGCGTGAAACCCTCAGCCTCGAGGACAGCCCCTGTGCCCAGGCTCAGCTTGCCCACAGACCGGGGCAGAGTCCAAGAGCAGAGGCGGTCTCTCGGGGGCGAGGGCTGGACTCCTGGACCCGAGGCAGCCCTCGGTCCAGCTGCTCTGGGCAGTGTCCTCTCCTGAGCCTCACGGGCCCCGTCCTGCAGCCCCCGAGGGGAAACGGGCGGTGGCTGCGAGCCCCAGGACTGCCATGAGGAGGGCCGCTCAGGCCCACGCCGGGCCCAGGGCAGAGGCCGGTTCAGAACCCACGGCCCCTCCCTGGGCCTGTCCACCGGGCGGAGGGCGGCCGTGGAGCCAGGTTCCCTGCGCCCTGTGTCACAGCCCGGCCTCCTCTGCCCTGGAAATGGGTGCCGCAGACAAGAGGAGCTTCGGGGCCGGGCTGCAGCCAGAGAACCGCAGGACGTGAGGAGAGACCTGGAGCCTGGTGTGACGGGGGGTGAGGGAGGTGGCCTGGGCCAGGACTCCTGGTGGCCCCGCCGCAGAGCTCCAGCGCGGTGTCTGGGCCCGGCTCCTCACTAGCTGGTGACCTGCTCTCCCAGGTGGACGGGGTGGAGGCCCTGCCCTTGAGCTCCACGCTGGACCCCGTCTGGCCACGTCCCAGGCCACAGCGTCTGGCCCCCGGTGCCAGAATCCGTGGGTGGGGCCGTGGAACCCAGAGCCCCCCGCTGTGGCTCCTGACGTGACGCTGCTCCAAGGGGCACGTGGAGTCCTTGGGAAGACCCCAGGCCTCCACCAGGCCATCCTGGGAGGCCCCTCCTGCCCCCACCACCCACAGGGGCTTCCCCTGGGCCTCCAGCCCCCCGCAGCTGAGTCTCCAGGTCACCCTGTCCCCCACCCCGGCAGCTGGCCTCCAGTGACCCCGGAGGTGTCCCTCTGCCAGGCCTCTCACACGTCCCCGCAGCCCAGCTGCCCTGCCCTCTGGCCCGAGACCCCCTGCCATGAAAGGCCCTGCCCAGAGTCTCGTTTCCGGGAGAGCGTCGGGCGAGGACAGGGACCCGCCTCGTGGTGAGGGCCGCGATCCGACCGCCTGAGCGGCTGCTTTGGTTTCCAGGGACACGTGGGTACAGGGCGAGAAGCAGAGAGGCCGAGCGCTGAGAGGACATCCCAGCCCGGGTCAGAGTGGCTTGTCCTCGGTCTGTCCCTTCAGAGTCACCTGTTCAGAGAGGAGGGGACTCTGCGGGCTGCTGAGCCCAGGCTTTGGCCTGGGTCCTGGAGCTGGGTGCTGGCCCGAGGCTCGCCCTCCCGCCTGCTGGCCGGGCAGCGGCAAGGGTCACCAGGCTCCACAGGGTCCAGCACCAGCGGGGACACACCAGGAGGGCTGGAGAGGGGGTCCCCTGGGCAGAGGGTCGCACGTGGGTCACCTTCTGGAGACAAGCCCCGGGGGGCCGCGGGGCCCGGTCACGGCTAACGTTCCACCAGGGGACTTCCTGCAGGCGCAGGGGCAAGGCCCAAGGTCCCTGTGTCTTAAACATCAATGTCCACGTTAAATTGGGTTGGGGGGCGGAGGAGGGGAGAGAGGCAGGCGGGGGCAGGGAGGCCGTCACTGAGCGTCATTCATAAGCCACACACTGGGCCCTTCATCGGGCCCAAAACTCACCCTCGTGGCTCCGCGGAGACTGACTGCAGCCCCAGCGTGGGCTCATTTATTTCCCTCCAAACCTATTTGAAAAGACCGTTTGCCTCTGCCCTGGAGGAAAAAAATGTGCATATTTGGCAAACTCTGTTTGAAAAATCTGCTTGTCCCCAAAGAGGTGGCTGTGTGCTTGCCCAGAACCAGAGGCTGTGTGTTGGGAGGGGCTGGGGCCGACTCCGTCCCCGTCATCTGCTGGCCAGAGAACAGGACCTCAGACACTCTCGTGCACACGGAGACCCACCAGGGCAGTCACACTGGCACCATTTGCTCCAGGGCTGTCTGTGCCCGATAGTCACAAAATGCAAAGAAAAAACATAAAACCTGGTGAGGAAAATCAACAACAAGGGCTTGAAACATCAGCTGACGTTCAGAGAGGAGTGAAAGTTCTACCTGCCCCCTCCAGAAGAAAGAAATGTCATCTGTGAATAAACTCGGACCCTTCTCCACAGCCTTAATATACAAAGAGCTCTTATGAATCAATATAGACACATCAAAATAGAAAATGAGCAAAAGATTCAACTGGGTAGCTCATAAAAGGAAAGTAGATTCAGTAAATATGAATAACAAAATGTTCGACTTTACCGTCATCAAAGAAAGGCAGCTTAGAGCGTAAATGACTAAAAGATCATGGTGCACTTGAAAACCTGCAAAGACTCAAAAGAATGAGAGTAGAATTTAGGGAGAGGGGTGGGAGGCAGTGGGACAGCCCTGGGGCCCCCTTTCTGGGTAGCATTTGGCCACCTGCAGCCCAGCCCACACCTGGGCCTGCTCCTGACCCCGTTCAGGAGTCACAGATGTGCACAGAGCTCCGCTCAGGGCCCTCCCGGGGACTGGGCCTGCCCAGGGGGCCGTGCTGGTCTCACGGTCCACGGTCCGGGTGGCTGCGGAGGTGGAGAGCTCTGCCCTGGACGGCAGGGGTGCAGCTGGGGCTCCGTGAGCCAGAGGAGAGGCTGGTCCTCCAGGTCCAGAAGGACGTCCAGCAGTGGCCACTGGCCTGGAGCTGGGTGCTGCCCCGGGCTGGGCTGGGTGGAGGGGCCATCCTGGGAGCAAGTCCTCCGCCCAGCCTCCCGTGGCAAGCTCTTCCCAGAGGCCAGGGCAGCCCTGCCCAGCTACCCCCGGGTCAGTGACGCCAGAAGACGGGAGCTGGAGGGCCCCGGGACGCCCAGCCAGCCCAGGGCCACATCTGGAGAAGTGGCCCCAGCTCCTTGGCCGTCAGCTGGCTCTCGAGTGACCGGCTCCCTCCCCAGGGGGCCCTGCCTGGCCAGGGGAAGGGGTCCCTCCTGCTCCACCATCAGCACCCGGGAGCCGGGGACAGACGCCTGGGGACCGGGTGAGGGCCTGCCCCGGCTAGAGGTCCGGTGGGCTCCGAGGAGGCGGATGGCAAGGGGCTGTGGGGGCCGGGGACAGCTCCAGGGGCCCTCGGAGCCACGCTGTAGAGCATCGGCCGCTGAGCCCCCGGAGCCCCTGCCAGAGCGCGTCCTGCAGCCCGCGGGCACCTGCAGCCAGGCACCGCCTCCCGCTGGGCAGCTCCACACCTGCCCCTGGCGCACTCTCAGGCCCGGCCTGGGGAGGCCACCCAGGAGGGGCAGCGGTGGTCGGTCAGGCTCCCGAGGCCTTGTCCCCTGCAGGACACCCGCCTCACTGCCCTGCTGGAGGCCCAGGGTGGTCACCTACCTGTGCCCTTCCCGCCTCTCTCCACACTGCACACTCGTCCTCCAGGGCCAGGGAAGGGGACCGGCCCAGGAAGCCCGCCTGGACATGGCCACTTGGGAGCGGATACTCCGGGGCCGGCTGAGGATCACCCGGGGACAGAGGTGACTCCCGGGCCCCTCGATGGCCCTGTTTGGGGCTCCTGACTGTCCCCGTCCTGAGGAAGTTGAGGGAGCTGAGAGACACGCCCGTGGGAGGGTGCGCAGGGACAGGAGGTGGCCGTCCCTGCCCACACCGTGGGCCCAGGAACACCACAGGCACTTAATAACTGCTTGGCTACTGACTGTGATGACACCTGCCCCAGGAGAGCGGCGGGCTGGGGCTGGCGGTGACTGCGGGGCTCGCCCTCCGACCCTCCCACAGCAGAGGCAGGGGCAGGCCAAGGCCAGCCTGGCCCCACGGAGGCCTGTGTGCAGGTGGCGCTCAGCACTTGCCTGTTCATGTCGCGCAGGGGCCCGGCCTCCCCCTCAGGAGATGGCGGCTCCCTCAGGTGAATCTGCCGCCTGGTGCCTCACGAGGGGCTGCATACAGGAGGCGCCAAGCACTGCACAGGGAGCGGAATCCGGCCAGCACCTCTGACAGGCCCTCGGGGACTCCAGGGCCTCTCGGGTCGGGGGAAGAGCATGGTGGTCGAGGGCCCCGCACGCAGGTGGCGGGTGTGGACAGTGCCTCTCGGGGTCAGCCACGGCCTTCCAGAGGGTGGGTGGGCCGGGGGCCCCACTGAGGGGAGCCAGGGCACAAGGGGAACGCCAAGCTCTGCACCAGAGTGAGGCCCAGTCTGGCCCACAGAGGCAGGGGGAGGCTGGGTCGGGGCACAGCCCTGCCAGAGCTGAGCCAGAGCTTTGGATCCTCACAGTCACGGGGGCACGACCTCGTGGCCCTGTTTAATGCCACCAAACTCTTCATAGAGGGTTGAGATGACAGATGCCATGCTGGATTTTACCACAAATTAAAAACTAATAAGACAGTTCTAGCCTCAAACGGGCCTCCCTCAGCTAGGAGCTGTGTGACCATGGCAAGCCACTTACCCTCTCTGTTCCCTGTGTGTAGGGTGAGCGTCACAGCCATGCCACTGCCTCAGTGGTGACCATGGCAAAGCCAGGAAGTGCAGGGTGAGCCCTAACCTGGATCTGGGCTCCCAGATCTGGCCCCTCTCGGCCTGTCCTCCCTACCTCTGGGCCTCGGTTTCCTGTCTGTCAATCAGAAGGTTTGGCACCGTCCCTGCGGCCAAACCTGGGGCTGCCTGGCTCGAGCAGGAGCTCCCGGCCTGTAGACCGTGTTTCCCAGGACCTCCCCCGTCCCTCTGACCCTCTGCTCCCCCCCAGACACGTGACACCTGAGGAACAGGCAGCAATGGCTGATCCACCTCTTTCTGGCATACAGCTGGTGCCTAGTGTGTGCTCATGACATGATCCAGGGCCTCAAACTCCAGGGCTGCAAGGTCCTTCCAGGGTCCCAGAAGGGGCTGAGCCTCTGTCCACCAGGGCCGGGCCTCAGGGCGGAGGTGGTGGGTGCAGCGCCCTTGTCCGGGGAGGAAGCACCCCTTCAAAGACAGCGAGCGGCCCAAGAAAGGGGGAAGGGAGGCCGCGGGGGGCGCGTGAGCCAGGGGACCCGCCCTCAACATGTGTCACGGGCCCTGGGCGGCTAAATCAGGGCGGGCTGCACGTGGGCCGCGACATCTGTGAGTGGGCCTCCGCCGCGCAGGCTGCCGCCGCCTTTCTTCCCTCCAAGCAGATTGCGGGACAGATGATCACATTGTCTCGGCCCATTTCCATCTGAAAACTCGCTCGCCCGGCCACTGGGCGCCCCATTAAGGCCCGGGCACCCGGGGCCACGTGGTGTGGCCGGGCTCCGTCTCCCCTCCCTGGGGCCTGTCCCTCGGAAGAGGAAAAGGACCTGGCAGACAAAGGTGCGGGACATAAATTAAGCCCGGCTTTTTAAGTTCAAACTGAATCTTCTTTATTTTTCCACAGCTGTCAGAGGACGGAGGGGCCCAGAAAAGCATGTTTAATGTATGACAAAGGAGGGGGCAGAGCGGACCGGCCACTGCGGACGCCCCGTCCGCCGTCTTGCGCTGGGGACATTATTTCGGGCCAGTGAACGCTGAGCAAGTCAAGTGTGGAGATGTGGGCAGGGCCCCACCAGCCCTGTCATGTCGACTGAAAGCCCCCGTCACAGCCGGACGGGGCAGGAGGGGACAAACGTCTCGCGGAGCCCGGGCGGCCGCCAAGTGGGCCCGCTCCCCGGAGCCGGCTGGCTGGCGCTGGCCTGGCGCAGCCCACAGTCTCGCCCAGCCGGGCTGCGGCCTGGTCACCCCTCCCAGCTCCTCCCTCAGGCCCAGCTCTGGACCAGGCTGAAGTGGGCCGGGGGAGGCCGGCGGACAGGCACCTGATAGAGAGAAGCAGGAGGTGCCCGGGCAGTTGGCCTGGTGACCCTGAGCAGGGGCGGCACCTCCCTGTGCCTCGGGTCTGTACGTGGCGGGGACACCGCTGGCCACGGACATCACGGTCCCCATCACAATGGCCGTCATTCTCAGGAGGCACCAGGCTTGGAGGATGGAGAAAGAGGGGTGCATGTCCCCAGGGACACCCCGGCCCGCGGTCCTCACTCCCCACAGCTCCCAGCCCGAGAGCCAGGGTGGAAAGGGCCGGCAGCAACCAGGGTCCTCCCCGAGACAGACTCCTCCAGAAGCACCGTCCCCGTCCACAGCACCGACCCCCGTCCACAGGACTGTCCCCCGTCCACAGGACTGTCCCCTGTCCACAGCATCATCCCCAAGTCCTCAGCACCGTCCCCCGTCCACAGCACCGTCCCCCGTCCTCAGCACCGTCCCCCGTCCACAGGACTGTCCCCTGTCCACAGCACTGTCCCCTGTCCACAGCACTGTCCCCTGTCCACAGGACTGTCCCCGTCCACAGGACTATCCCCTGTCCACAGGACTGTCCCCCGTCCTCAGCACCGTCCCCTGTCCACAGCACTGTCCCCTGTCCACAGCATCATCCCCAAGTCCTCAGCACCGTCCCCCGTCCACAGCACCATCCCCCGTCCACAGGACTGTCCCCTGTCCACAGGACTGTCCCCTGTCCACAGCATCATCCCCAAGTCCTCAGCACCGTCCCCCGTCCTCAGCACCGTCCCCCGTCCACAGCACCGTCCCCCGTCCACAGCACCGTCCCCCGTCCACAGGACTGTCCCTCGTCCACAGCACCGTCCCCCGTCCACAGGACTGTCCCCTGTCCACAGCATCATCCCCAAGTCCTCAGCACTGTCTCCCGTCCACAGCACCGTCCCCCGTCCACAGCACTGTCCCCCGTCCACAGGACTGTCCCCCGTCCACAGGACTATCCCCTGTCCACAGCATCATCCCCAAGTCCTCAGCACCGTCCCCCGTCCACAGCACTGTCCCCTGTCCACAGCATCATTCCCAAGTCCTCAGCACTGTCCCCCGTCCTCAGCACTGTCCCCCGTCCACAGCACTGTCCCCCGTCCACAGCACTGTCCCCCGTCCTCAGCACCGACCCCCGTCCACAGGACCGTCCCCCGTCCACAGCACCATCCCCCGTCCACAGCACCGTCCCCGGCACTGGCAGCGCGTCCCCACCCACACCCCTGAACTACCCACTGCCCCTGGCAGGGCTCCCTGGGAGGCTCCGGCAGCCCCCCTTGTCCAGACAAGACCAGGCTCGGGGAGGCCAGGCCGTGGCCATCACGCCAGGGTTGGGCTCTGAGTCCGACGGCCGCTCGGCAGCTCCCAGCTCCCTGGGGGTTCGATGGACGCTGTGTCCCGGGGCCAGTCCTTCTGCTGGTCACGCAGCCCCACCCCCAGCTGCAGGCTCACGTGGAGCAGGTCCCCTGCTGCTGTCCCCAGGAGAGGGAGGCCCAGCACCCTGAGGCTGTCTGGGAGCCGGGCTGCCCCCTGTCCCTGTCGGTGGCCCAGACGGGCCTGGGGTCCTCGGCCAGGGGAGCCCTTCCCCTCCCACTCCTCATGTCCCTGGCCCTCCCAGTGCCTCAGGGCCTGCTCCTGGGGGCCACCAACCTCAGCTGGCAGGACTGAGCTCCCCGGGGCAGCCCGGGCAGCCGCGAGTCCAGGCCCCGGGCTTGCCAGGCGCCCCTCCCCAGCACCGTCCTCCCACCTAGACCTGATGGGCCCAGGGGACAAGGACCCAGACGGAGGCCGAGGGCTCTGGAACCCCGGGGAGGGGGGCGGCCCTGGAGCCGTCCTGCCGTCTGACGCCTCTCCAGCTCTTCGATGGCCGAGTGCCACCTCGCTGCCCACCCAGAAGGACCCTGTGATTCTGGATGAGCAGGGCATGCGTCCCTAGAAGAGCTACCAGCAGCCACCCAGGGGCAAAGCAGGGACCAGAGAGCCCAGGGCCGGAGTGCCCCGGGTTGGCGTCCAACACTCGGTCCCAGGTGACCCGCCAAGCCCCTCCCCCTGGGCCTCCCGCCAGCACCTGTGCGGGGGGAGGGGCGTTTCTGACCACACAGCTCTGTTTGTTGTTTGTTTGTTTGATTGGTTGGTGCCACATCGTGAACCCAGAGGTGCCTGACCACTGAGCTGCGTCCCCAGCCCTTTTTATTTTGAGAAGGACCTCGCTAAGTTGCTGAGGCTACTCTTGATCTGCAGTCCTCCTGCCTCAGCCTCCAGAGCCTCTGGGACCACAGTGTCCCCACGTCCCGCACAGCTTTGAAATTCCATTTTCCTGTGATTCCAAGCCCCACGGACCTCAAAGGGGCCATGTGCACGGCCTGGGGGGTGACTCGTTCCACCGCCGCGGCTCACACCACGTGGTCATCCTCAAAACACCAGGTGGTCGGAGCAGGGGTCACGGCCCTCGGTGAGCAAGCAGCACCCTGAAGACAAACGTCCACCATGGGGGTGAGCTGGGCTTAGGGTCCAGGAGAAAGCTGCCCTGGACACAGGGCTACGCTCACGGCTCCTGGCCGTGGTGGACCCTGGGCCTTGGACAAGGACCAGGGACTGTGTGGGAGGCCAGAGCCACAGAGGTCCCACGGGCTTCCCCCAAACCGCCAGGGATAAACCCCCACCAGGCAGATGCCTTCCCGGGGCCCATCCTGGCACAGCAGGGGAGTGGCCGGCCGCAGCCCCCGGCCACAGCTCCGGGCCATTGCAGGACCCAGCCTGTACTGGCCTCGGGGAAGAACGCCGAGTGGCAGTGGCCGTGGGGACCCCTGGTTGTTCTGGAGTGGCAGCTGCGGCTCAGACCTGACAGGCCACTCCTGCACATCCCGGTGGGAGCGCCACGGCGTGCCGTCACGGGCACCCAGCCCCGGCTTTCCTGGACCCGCCTGCTGTACGGAGGGGGAAACCGCAGCTCAGCAGAGGGTGCCCCCCCAGGTGGGTCCCCCGCCCTCAGCAGTGCCCACCAGGTCTGCGGGTGAGCCCCCGAGGCTGCCCCCGCAGACCCTCAGGAGGGTGGCACTGAGAGCCAGGCAGGAGCTGGCCTCGGGCGTCGGCTTCAGCCAGTGCCCTTAAAACACGGACCACTCCCAACTGCAAAACCTGTGGCCATATCCAGGGGACTGTCCAGAGGCAGCCGGGGGCAGAGGAACCGGGTTGGAAGGCACAGGCAGAGAAGGCTGGCGGGTGCCCTAGGGCCTCCAGAGCTGGAGGAGGGCCAAGGAGTGTCCCCCGGGGCCCGTTTTCCTCATCTGTCCTGGGCTGAGGATCCTCTTCCCAGTGGTCACGATGGGAGAATAAACGTTGGCAAAATTCCCCACGGGCACACACACCCACCACCCAGGCTGCGACACACACGTAGGTGCACAGGGGCACGCACACACACTGTGCCACACGGTGGGCGCCCGGGAGCACCCGGAGGAAGGAAACTGCGGCCTGGCCCTCGTCCCCCAAGCTGTCCTCCCTCCAGAAACACTGGGTCCCAGCTCGAGAGAGAACGTGCCCTGGAGTCGGGCCTCTCCAAGGGCGTCTGGCTGTGAGCCTGACAGAGACCCGCGTCACTGGGGGCCAAGGGCCTCAACTGCGCTTTCTGAGTGACACTTGTAGGCACATCTGGGGGACAGGCTGTCCGGACAAACTGGAGCTGCAGCCTCAGTACCTCGAGTCCCCCAGAGGACAGCCAGAGGGCCCCAGCAGCAAGCCCTCCTGCCACGTGCTGACCAGCGCCCTGCCTCCTGGCCGGGCACCCGGGGAAGGCCCCGCGCCCGAGACCCCTCACCACCTGCCAGCCCCCGGGGAGCGGCTGTGCACGCCCGCGCCTGGCACGAGGCCCCATTGTCCGCCTCCCGCCCCCCACCCCCGGGCCCCTCCACAGAGTGAGAGGGCGGCCCCCAAGGTCACCTCCAGGGCGCTCCTGGGGGCTTCTGGGCATCTGTCTCAGGCGGTGGGCAGCAGGAGAGGGGCCGGCCAGGCCTATTGTTCCGGCCGAGAGGCGCCCCACCCGACAGGGACGGCCCATTGTCCTGGAGCAATCTGCCAGGCTGCCTCCCGGGTCCTCCAGGCAGGGCGGCAACCCCGCACCCAGGAGGCCTGGGCTGGTGGCCGCCTGTCCTTGGTGGCCAGGGCTTTCTTCTTAAAACGAGAAGCCCAAATCCACGTCCCCGAGCCCCCCCCCCGCCCCCCCCCCCCGTGGCTCCTGCCAGGGGTGTCCCAGCTTTGAGCAGGCATTCGACAGCCCAAACCTGTCCAGACAGGGACGCCCGCTTAGTTCCACGTGGCGTGACGCCTGGTCCTGGCTGCTCCCTCTGGCCTCTCCCGGTCGCCCCTGGACACTTCCCTGCTCCTGCTGACCCCTCGGGGCTGAGGGGCACCTGGGCAACAGCAAGAGCAGTTTCCTTGTCGGTCTCCAGAATTCCACTGCAGAAAGACAAAGTGCCAAGGTGGCGAAGCAGGAGAGGAGCCCTGGGCCAGCTGGTCACCGTGACAGCAGCGGGACCTCAGGCCAAGGCTCCAGGCTCTTGGACACAGTCACCGGCTGACCTCTCCGGGCCAGGGTGAGTGGATTCCTCTCCCTGCACCAGAGGCCCCAGCATCTCCCCGGACCTGAGGAACGGAGCCCAGACGCAGGCGGGTCCTGCCTGGATGTCACACCCGAAGGTGGGAACCGCTTAGACCCAGCAGGGAGGGGACAAAGTGACAGAGAAGGCAGGGTCTTCCCGGGCGAAGGGAGGGGAGTTCTCCTCTTCAATCTCAGGAACTAAGAGGCCACTGGTGTCTGCAGGGCCAGGTGCTGGTTACAGGCCGAGCCCGAGGGAGGCCACACCACACCCTGACCTACAGGTCCCCGCAGAGGGACAGGACCCGGTCCCCACCCTACATCAAGGAGCAAGCAGAGGGCCCACCAGAGAGAGGGCCATCATTACTGAGAAGGATGGAGAGAAAGGAGGGTGGAGGGACGGAAGGAAGGATGGAGGGACGATAGATGGAGGGAGGGAGGGAGGCCGGGGGTGGGGGGACAGCATGCCAAGGTCACAGATTGCCCCTTTGTGCTCCTCTTTGGAGGGACATCCAAAGACAAGCCTCAGCTGCAGGACAAGCCACCGCAGCCGGCTGGTCCCCGTGGCAGCCTGTGTCCCTGACTCCTGCCCAGGTCCTCTGTGCACAGAGCGCCCCCTTCACCATCAGCCTCAGGCGCTCTGCTGGCCCCCGCCCAGCGCCTCTCCCTTCCCGGCCAGGAGAGCCCCGTCACGGCTGCTCAGCGGCTTCGCGGCCCAGGGCAGAGGCTGCTTCCTCTTCGTCCTTGGGTGGTGATTCCCTGGGCTGGTCAGAGCCTGGTTGGACCTGGGTGTGGGCGCAGCCCTGACCAGTGAGACCCTGGGGGGACTCCACGTCGGGGGCTGCTCCCAGGAGAGAGAGCACAACCCAGGGACGTGCCCTCCCACCTCACGTCTGTCCTGCAGGGAGGGGACGCAGGAAGAGGCTGCTGCCACCTTGCAACCGAGGACCTGACCGGATCCCTGAAGCCGTGGAGCACTTGGATCACTGTCCCCAGAGCCATCTTCCTCCAGAGGCTTGCTGGATCCCCTCCGACCAGGTGGCTGTCACCTGCAGCCAGGATCACGGGGCATTGTCTCCCGTCAACCCCATCAAGACTTATCAGTTGTTACCCCCAAGTTAATGGGGAGACTGAGGCAGGCGGGGGCTGCAGGGCCCGCCTCCCGACCTCTGAGGGCAAGTCAGCTGCCCCATGGACCCCGTCTTCCCCGGGGCCATCTGGTCTGCCAACCAAGTTGCTGTCAATTCAGCTGGACCTTGAGGACATAACCCAAAGTGACACCAGCCGGCTCAGAAGGCTGCCCGGCCACGTGGCTCCAGGGCCACGGCATCCTTGAGAGGCAGGTGAGGAGGGGAGGAGACTCGGGGACAGGCAGGGGAGAGGCCGAGGGACCTGCTGGGGCTGGTGGAGACACTCTGCACTGTCATGATGGTCAAGGCTTTGTGGCCTCTTACATGTGTCCAAGTCAGCCCAAGTATACACCTGAGAGGGACAGAGGCCGCCATGTGAGAATGAGTCCTCGGTCCACCTGATGAGGGGCGTCCCTGGCTCGGCCAGGGGTCCTGGGCCACCCCTGGGAGCAGCCGCATCAAGGGACAGCCCCACAGCACCCACACTTCCTGACCAATGGATCCGTCTCTCTCTTTACCGTGAAACCAGCAGAAACTCAAAGCATTACAGAAACAAGCCCAAGCAGAGAGGCTTTCCGTGACCAATCCAGACCCCCCAAGAGGCCCTGGGGCCCCGGGAACTCATATACTGTACCCTGGGGACCAAGAGCACATCATGCCCTCCTGGACCCTCACAGCTGGTGGCAGAAGACCTTCTGCAGGAAGAGGACCCCATCCTCCCAGGGGCTCAGGCCACTGTCAGGCGTGGGAAGGGCTAAGCCACGGAGACCACCACACAGGGAGGGGCCCAGGACCACACCCCTGGGCACCATCAGCAGCTGCCAGCTAAGAGGTCCAGGGAGGCGGCCCAGCCCTCAGGCTTCAGGGTCTCAAATGCCAACCCTCCCCCGATGCCCACGGGTGACCCTGGGCAGGCCAGGCTGCTCTCTCAGCTGGGTTCCCCTAAAGTCAAGATGGCTGTGGCCACATGCCTAACCTACTTGGTTTTGTGACTGTTGCTGATCACCATCATCATCACTACCATCTCCACCACCACCATCATCATCATCATCACCATCACCACCACCATCATCACCATCACCATCACCATCATCATCATCACCATCACCACCACCACCACTACCACCATCATCACTATCATCACCACCATTACCATCATCATCACCATCACCATCATCATCATCACCACCATCACCACAATCACCATCACCATCATCATCACCATCATCATCGCCATCACCACCACCATCATCACCATCACCATCACCACCACCATCATCACCATCATCATCATCACCATCATCATCATCACCATCATCATCATCACCACCACCACCACCACCACCATCATCACTATCATCACCACCATTACCATCATCATCACCATCACCATCATCATCATCACCATCATCATCATCGCCATCATCATCATCTCCATCACCATCATCAGCAGCATCATCACCATCACCACCATCACCACAATCACCATCACCATCATCATCATCACCATCACCATCACCATCATCATCATCACCATCACCACCACCACCACCATCACCATCACCATCACCATCACCATCATCACCACCATCACCAGCATCATCACCACCATCACCATCACCACCACCATCACCATCACCATCACCATCACCACCATCACCACCACCATCACCATCACCACCACCATCATCACCACCATAACCACCACCACCATCATCATCATCATCACCACCATCACTATCACCACCATCATCATCACCACCATCACCACCACCATCATCACCATCACCATCACCACCATCACCATCAGACAGAGCCAGGCATAGCCTAAACACCTCCCCTGCCCCAGGCAGCAGCCGCTGGCCTTATTACCACCTTGCTGCTCGTGCCGGGCTATGCCCAGGGTAATCAGGTAGCCACCTGTGTACCCCCGGCCCACAGCCTCCGCCGCCCGCCTGAGCACTCATCTGGTTTCCATTGGGCGTCCACGTGATGGGCAATGAAAGCA
Organism: Ictidomys tridecemlineatus; assembly: GCF_052094955.1. NCBI lineage: Eukaryota > Metazoa > Chordata > Mammalia > Rodentia > Sciuridae > Ictidomys > Ictidomys tridecemlineatus. The sequence goes on along the minus strand of NC_135480.1, from coordinate 4,367,846 downwards.
GAGCTCCGAGGCTTATGAAGCTTGAAAGCCCTGGTCTCCGGGGCTCCCCACCGGCCACCTGGGACCTGACCACCATTTGCCTCGGGCCTGGAAACAGGCCTGACGCTGTGCAGACATGCTGGCAATCAAAGCCCCTCTGTCAGGCACACATTTTCCAAGCACTCGGAGGTCTGTGAGGTCCGGGAGGACAGGGTTATGATTGGCCTCCCCGAGGCCGACCCACCATCTCTGCTCCAAGTGTCCAATTTCCCGGCCAGGGAGGCCGTGTGTTTAATTAAGGCCCATAAAGCCAGCCAGCTAGCAGGGGGCGGCTTGGACCGCACAGTCAACACCGCCTGCGTCTCACCTGGAAAAAGGGTTATGCAGAAAGAATGTCCCAAATGGGTTCCATATGCCTGCTCCCCCGAGCTGGGCCTTCCCAGAGCTGGGGCCAGGGCTGAGGTCGCCAGCCCCTCCTCCCAGACACGGCCTCAGCTCACCCTCCGCCTGAGCCGCTGCTTAAACAGAAGACGTCATGGCAAATGACCCGCGGAGGATTCCAAAGACCCTTTGATCCAGGGGAACTGGCTCTTGGAGCCAGCTCCGTCCCAGGTAAGCCGCAGAGGCCACAGAGGCCCACTGTGAGGTGACCGTCCACCTCCCGAGGCCCCGACCCAGGGGGTCCCGACCCAGGGGGCCCCGACCCAGGGGGGCCCCGACCCAGGGGGGCCCCGACCCAGGGAGGCCCCGACCCAGGGAGGCCCGACCCAGGGAGGCCCCCACCCAGGGGGGCGCTGACCCAGGGGGCCCCGACCCAGGGAGGCCCCGACCCAGGGAGGCCCGACCCAGGGAGGCCCGACCCAGGGAGGCCCCGACCCAGGGAGGCCCCGACCCAGGGGGGCCCCGACCCAGGGGGGCGCTGACCCAGGGGGGCACTGACCCAGGGCGGCCCTGAACCAGGGGGGCCAGAACCCAGGGGGGCCCTGACCCAGGGAGGCCCCGACCCAGGGGGCCCCGACCCAGGGGAGCCCCGACCCAGGGGGGCGCTGACCCAGGGGGGCACTGACCCAGGGAGGCCCGACCCAGGGGGGCGCTGACCCAGGGAGGCCCCGACCCAGGGGGGCCCCGACCCAGGGGGTCCCGACCCAGGGAGGCCCCGACCCAGGGGGCCCCGACCCAGGGGAGCCCCGACCCAGGGGGGCGCTGACCCAGGGGGGCACTGACCCAGGGAGGCCCCGACCCAGGGAGGCCCCGACCCAGGGGGTCCCGACCCAGGGGGGCGCTGACCCAGGGGGCCCCGACCCAGGGGGTCCCGACCCAGGGGGTCCCTGACCCAGGGAGGCCCCGACCCAGGGGGGCCCTGACCCAGGGGGGCCCCGACCCAGGGGGTCCCGACCCAGGGGGTCCCTGACCCAGGGAGGCCCCGACCCAGGGGGGCCCTGACCCAGGGGGGCCCCGACCCAGGGAGGCGCTGACCCAGGGGGGCACTGACCCAGGGGGCCCCGACCCAGGGAGGCCCCGACCCAGGGGGCCCCGACCCAGGGGGGCGCTGACCCAGGGGGCCCCGACCCAGGGGGCCCCGACCCAGGGGGTCCCGACCCAGGGGGCCCCGACCCAGGGGGTCCCGACCCAGGGGGCCCCGACCCAGGGGGTCCCGACCCAGGGGGCCCCGACCCAGGGGGCCCCGACCCAGGGGGCCCCGACCCAGGGGGTCCCTGACCCAGGGAGGCCCCGACCCAGGGGGGCACTGACCCAGGGGGCCCCGACCCAGGGGGTCCCGACCCAGGGGGTCCCGACCCAGGGGGGCGCTGACCCAGGGGGGCACTGACCCAGGGGGCCCCGACCCAGGGGGGCGCTGACCCAGGGAGGCCCCGACCCAGGGGGCCCCGACCCAGGGGGCCCCTCACGCTGACTGTTTATTGTTGGCTACTCTGTGGCCCATTGAGGTCCCCAGAGGTGCTTGGACTCTCAGAGACGGAGGGATCAAGGGGCCCCTGGCCCCACTCCCCACACACACTTCACAGAGGGGACCACTGAGTTCTAGAAAGGGCACTAGTCCAAGACTGACAGTCCAGCAGGTCATGAAGAGTGACATGGACTCAGAAACCCAGCTGGAGGGGACGGAGGGGATGGCTCATTAATGCCCGCCCCTTGTCCAATCCAGATGGTGGCTCCCCCACTGCTTCTAACACCACCTCCTCCAGGGGGCAGCCCAGGTGCCCCAGCCCATCCCCTGACCCTGAATCCTCCCTCTGTTTACACATCGATCGATTTGCTATTCACCAGCAAGTGCCTTCCTTAGGGCCAGTTCCTAGGGGAGCAGGGACATTTGTCTTATTCACTGTGGTATCGTCACGCCTTAGTCAAATTTTGGCATAACAAGTAGTCAGTTCCTCATTTTCATCTCTACCACCACTACTGTCATTATCACCACCACCACCACCATCACCATCACCATCATCGCCACCATCACCAGCATCACCACCATCACCATCATCACCACCATCATCATCACCATCATTGCCACCATCACCACCATCACCATCATTACCATCACCATCACCATCACCATCACCACCATCATCATCATTACCATCACCATCACCATCACCATCACCATCACCATCATTGCCACCACCATCACCATCACCACCACCATCACCATCATCACCATCATTACCATCACCACCACCACCTTCACCATCACCATCACCATCACCATCATTGCCACCACCATCACCACCACCACTACCCCCATCACCATCACCATCATTACCATCACCACCACCACTACCCCCATCACCATCACCATCATCACCATCATTACCATCACCACCACCACCTTCACCATCACCATCACCATCACCATCACCACCACCATCACCATCATCATCATCATCATTACCATCACCATCACCACCACCACCATCACCACCTTCGCCAATATTGCCATCATCACCATCACCATCGTCACTACACCACCATGATAATCGCAGCAACTGTCCACCCCCAGTCAGTACCGAGCAGACCCTGTTCCTGGTGCTCTACATGGACTTGACCTACGCACCCCCAGGCCTATAATCAGGAACACACTGTCCTACCCCCCAGATGAAGGCATTAAGCCCAAGGGTTTAGGAACTGCCTAGAGTTGCCGCTGGTAAAGAGCAGAACTGGAGTGTGGATCCAGAACAGCCCCAGGGTGACAGACCAGCCCCTCTGAGGAGTGTGGGCCACCCTCTGCCCTCGTGCTCCATCCCACCTCGAGGCACCTGAGGTAGTAGCCATGTCCACTCCTGGAACAGAGGAAGAGATGAGCCAGAGCTAGTCCTGCCACGTGCCCAAGTTGCGTGTCTTCCTGTGGCCACACACCCCATGGGGAGATTCCAGCTCCTGTGGCCTCAGTGCAAAGCAGTGTCGCCTGCCCACCTGGGCTCAGGGCTGGGCCTGCTGACCACTGACCTCCGACTGCCCCCTGCACCTGGCCCTTCTCTTGTCCTCAGTCTCTCCAGCGCACACTGGACCCTGTCCCCACGTTCTGAGATCTGGCTCCAGCCCCAGTGGCCCCTGAGTACAGCTCTGAAGTGAGAGGCCCCGCGGCTGGGCAGACAGAGCTGTGGGGCTCCAGGAGGAGTGTCCCCATGGACGTCCACTCCTCCTTCTGCTCCCCATCCACCACCTGCTGGCTCACACCCGCCCTGCTACAGGCTCAGGACTCTCCCAGCGGGACCTCAAAATCGGCTGCGAATGCCGAGTTCAGGGGAGGGCGTGTCGGGGAGGGGACCTCGGCCAGCAGCTGGAGACCCGAATGAGCTGAACTGAGCCTCGTCCTCTGAGCTACCTCATGTCCATCTATCCACAGTGGTCAGACTCCACCCAGTGCCCACTGGCCCTGCCTGAGCCGCTCCGGGTGGCACTTCCCCCCGTGGCTCCCAGGCGCCCTCCAGGTCCAGCATTTGGAGCGAATCTGCAGTGAAGGTGTGTGGCCGGTTACCAGAGGCCACTCTGCCTCTCGTCAGGGTTCCGGGCAGCCGGCCAGCTTCTCCCTCCTATTAAACGCCCCGTTTGGTGGGTGGAGGGCTCTGAGTGGGGAGAGGGGACGCACCTGGGACGGGAGGGACAGGAGCACCCCGGGGGGGGGGGAGTTCACATGCCACCTCCCAGGGCTTCCGGTGAGGGACACTCCGTGGATACCTGGGGTTGAGGGGAGGAGGGACAGTGAGGGGGAAGGGACTGGGGCAGTGCCCCCCTCCATCCCAGAGGCACCTGGCCCAAGACCAACGGTGGCACGGAGCCGCAGTGGCCTCGGGCAGTGCTGGGTGCCGAGCCTCAGAAGGACGCGAGAGGCCAGCCATCCACGGTGCAGAGCACTCTGGGAACTCCTGGGACTGGCCTCTCGAGGCCTCGGGGACCAGGTGGCACAGATGCAAACAGGTTCAGGGGAGCCAGCCAGTGGACCGGGGACTGGAGCTGGCAGGAGGGACGGCTCTGGACCCGGGAAAGCCAGCCCCCGGGCCCTCGCTGGCCACCACCCCGGGCTGCCGTCTGCGGGGAGCCCCGGAGAGTGACAGGGAGGCATGAGCCCACGTGCCCACAGCCTGGGCCAAGGACTCTCGCACACGTCTGCGGAGCCAGGGGGCCAGTGTCCAGAAGGGGAGCGGCGAGCAGAGGGACACAGGCGCCTCCTGCCACCTCCGGGAGCCTCAGCAGGGTGGGCGGCCCCCAACGGCTCCCACATCTGGACGCCTGGCCACCAGAGCTGGGCTGCTGGGCGGAGGGGACTGTCCAGCCGGGGCTGCCACCCGGAAGTGGCGCTCTCAGCCTGCGACCTGAATTCCAGATGGGCCCCTTCCCCTCCCCGAAGCACAGGGAGAGTACCCAAGGTCAGGAGAGGCGGCCAGGCCAGCCTCCCTCCGCCTGCTGTCCACAGCACCCGCGGGAGCGGGTCTGGGTGTTTATAGGCCAGGGTCTCTTATCAGACCCTCTATCAAAGGCCGAGCCGGCCAGGCGGACCGGGCTGCTCCGGTCGGCCATTCCTCTGAGACACGTCTAACTGACTCAAGGTGAGGGCAGCGCTATTTCATGTCAGGCAGAGAGACGGCTTCCTGTCTTGCAAAGGGTCTGTGCCTGATTTCAAGGCGAATTAAAGACAACTCGAAAATGTCACCCCTGCTCGAGGCCAAGGGCACGTCCACTCTCAGCCTGGGACTGCTCTGCCAAGGCCACCCTCCCAGGGCAGGAGTGCTGGGGGGCCCAACAGCACCCGGGGGACAGGCAGCAAGCTGGGAAACGGCGTGCCCACTCTCCCAGCTGGCCATTGAAGCCCTGGGCATGGTCAGCTGAGTCACTGGCTCTCTGTTCCCCGGTCCCTGGGGTCCCACCGGCAGCTTTTCCCTGCCACCGTTTGAAGTTCCAGATCTGCACCCTGACCGTCCACGTCTCGGAGAGCAGCCCCCGGCCGTCCCCGTCTCCGTCAGCAGCCCAGGCCCTCCTCACCCCCCCCACAAAGCCCCAGCACCTCCAGTTTCACACCAGCGGCCCCACCTGGCTCCCCATGGGGGCTTCACCCTCACCCTTCGCCAAGGGACGGCCACTGCTGGGCCCTTGCCCTGCGCCCTGTGTCCCCAATCTTAGGACAGCCTGCGGCAGGCCTGCGGTGCAAGTCCCCGTCCTACAGACGGGAGGATGGAGGCTCGGAGGGGAGGGCCGGAGGGGCAGGGCCGACCTCCAGAGGCAGAGCTGCCCACTTCCAAGCCCTGAGACGCAGGACACCACCGTGTGGCCAGCTGAGCCCCAGAGGGAAGGTGATGCCCAGCCAGGTGGCCACCTCCAGCCCACTGCACCCAAGCACCCTCAACACAGAGACAGTCACGGGGCCAGTTCCATCGGTGACAAACCAACCGGCCAAGGTCACCAAGGGCCATCGGCTCCGCACCACCAGCTACCCTCCCCAGCAGGCCCTGGGGCCGCCCTGGTGTCTCCCTTTCTCCCTCCCCACCCAGTGGCTCCTCTGTCTGCAGAGGAGAAAACTGAGGCTCAGCAAGACCCCACCCCCCAGTGTCCCCTGGCTGGTCGGAGGACTCGCTTAGAGCCTGGCCCTGGCCAGGGCAGTGTCCACAGGCAGTAACTCTGCACAGCCCACCTCCAGCCAGTGCCCCCCTTTTGTCTTTTTTACTATCATTGTGTTTCCTGTAAAAGTTTCCATTCAATGAAATTTTCTATGATAAACTGAATCGAGTGGTTTTGGTCTACACTGGCGCACCACGCAGCCAACAACACGGTTCCCGCACCACGCAGCCAACAACACGGTTCCCGCACGAAGGCGGTTTTCTGGGGACCTCCGACAGAGGCCAGGCACATGCTTGACTTCTCATGCAGATGGCCCCATGCCTCTGCCTGCCCCAGCACAGGCCAGGAAGATGGTCACTCCCAGGGGGTCTCTGACCTCCAGACTGACCTCCTCTCCCCTGGTCCTGGGAAGACCTCTCCCGGGCCAGCTCTGGGGCAGCCTCCAGCCACAGGCACTGCCAGCCCCCGGGACTGCCTCTGGGGCCTCTGTCCCTGCCCTGTCCTCCTTCGACCTGTCCAGGATGGGGACTTCAGAGCTGGCCTTGGGGTCTTGAATCAAGTCCCCAGGGAGTTTGGGACACGCAGGCCTCTCCCGACTCTGGCTCCCAACCGCCCCCCATCCAAGCTGGGACACCCGCCTCCAATCACCAGCCCCAGCCCCAGCCCCGCAGCAACCAGCTGACGCTGGCCAGGGAGGCCGTGGGCACAAGAGGCAAGGGGTCCCCCAACATCTAGGCAGTGCCACCAGACCCACCCGAGTGCCCTCATGACTCGAAGGGCTCAGTTAACTCCCAGCCCCCTCACAGAGGGGGACTCGGGCACGGAGGTCACGCAGCCCAGGGTCACGCAGCCCAGGGTCACCCACGGGATGAGGGAGGGTCACCCAGGACTCAGGCCAGGCAGCAGGCTCCAGAGAGGCCCTGCGGCGGCGGCTGCCTGTCGACAGTCTCACCCAAGGTGGGAGGAAGACACGGTGTCCCCAGGGAGGCAGGAAGGCCAGAGAGAAAGCCAGCGGTGGGGACAAAGTCTGGCTCCACCAAGGCACTCGCCCAGCCCTTCTGTCCCATCCCCGTCCCTCCACTTCCTCCTCCACCCCCTGAGCTGTTCACCCTCTCTCTGTTCTGCAGACGGCACGTTTTAAAGGGAGCAGTGGGCTGGACCACGCTGCCTCTGGAGGGGGACCCCGAGAAGGTGCTTCCTGCCTCTCCCACTCACGGTGGCCCAGGGGGCCCCTGGGTCTGTCCGCCTCTGTGTCACATGGTGTCCCCCACGTCCCTCCTCTTCTCACGAGGGCGGGTGATCCAGGGCCGTCTCATCTCCAGCTCTCCCCCAACTGTTCTGCCAGGACCCGTTCCCCCCGGTTCCCCGCCGAGCTCTACCAGGTTCAAGGAAAATGATGAGCCACCTCCGGAGGTTTGTCCCCAAAAACGCTCGATTCCAGTCGATTGTCTTGTACCTGAGTCAAGTCTGTCCTGCTCCTGGGGGAGCAGGTGAGGGACCAGGAGGGGCCAGGCCCAGGACTCGGGATGTCCCTTCGCCAAGACAAAGAGGAAGCCCCCGGACAGTCCCTGACGTCCGGGGATTCCCGTCTGTTCCAGTGCCGCCCGGAACGGGGACTGCAGGTCCGTCCTCGCCTGTCCTCTCCCTGGCTCAGGGGTCAGGGGCTCCAGGGGGCACTGGGGACACACCATTCTGCCAGGGGTGGCTCAGAGGCCAGAGCAGGATGGCCTGGAGGCCAGCTCACCTCTGTGTCTGCTGGCTGGCTGCTGTCCCTAGGCTCCCTGCAGGGTCCGCTGGCCAGAGCACGCGAGGCCTGTCCATGTGGCCTGGGCTTCCTCACAAGGTGGAGGATGAGGGCCGGGGACACAAAGTAGCCTTTTGACCTTGCCTTGGGGGTGGCATGCTCCATCCGGGGGACGGTCACAGCAGGTTGCTGTCCACGGGACGTAGCAGGCCTCGGGTGGGGAGCGGGGCAGGGGGAGGGGACCTGCTGTGGGTGCCCAGGTCCCTGGCGGCGGCCCGTGCCCGGCAGACCTCGAGTCCTCCCCTCCCAGGCGGGGCCAGCCCCCCTCACGGCACTGCAGGCCTCACAGGTCCCCGCTGGCCCTGGCTCCCTGTGTGCAGCTGCCCGGGCCCGGCCCCCAGCCCCCACTGCAGGAAGCAGCCCAGCAGACCCAGGGGGACACCAGCCCGCGATGCCTGCGCCCCAGGGCTTTGATAAATGGAGAGATTGGCTGCTAATTCCCGCCGCTGTCAGGGAAGGGCGCCCGGCCACGCGGACGGGGCCACTCTCCTTATCGTGGGGTCCCCAGGAACATTACCACAGGCAGGTTACGTCACCCTCCGAGGGGCTGCAGGGGCCCTGGTCCTAATGGGTTTGCCAGGTGGAGATAAAGGGCTGCTGGTCCTCCGCAATCAGTGGTTCATCAAAGAGACCCCAGGAAGGCGGGGGTCAGCCGCTCAGGACGGCGGGTCTGCCCAAGAAACAACATTCTAGAATATTCCACACAAAAGAGTGTGGCAGGAGGGGCTTTCCTGGGGGTGCCACAGTCACTCAGAAAGGACCCAAAGGGCTGAACCCAAACCCAACACTCGCTGCCTATAACCTGGGAGAGAATTGCTCGTCCACTCTGGGCCTCACTGTCCTCGTCTGTAACAAGGGCTGCCACAGCCGAGAGACTGAAGCGAGGTCTAACAGGAAGCGCACAGGGGAGGACAAACACAGGGCATGGCCGCTTCGTGACCACCAGGGAGATGGGTGGCCCTGGAGCCTCAGCCTGCGTCTGAGCCCCAGTGTGGCCCGAAGCGGGGCACGTGAGCTCTCTGTCCTGGCCAGCCGTCCTCCTGAGAGCTGTCCATCAGGCCTGGCCGGCCGTGAAAGTGACGCAGGTGGGAGGGGACTGTGAAATGCCATGCCAGAGTCGGAGGGATGGGTACAGGAGGGACGGACCCGTGCTTGGTGGGTGCAGAGTCCTGACCCGGGAGGGGGACGCCGGCCGTGTGGGTGGAAGATGAGGGTGCTGGGTGGAATCCGCTCCCCACTCCGGGAAGGCAGGGACCGCGGGTGGGCGCAGAGGAGGCCGCACCCGGGGCTGCACAGCCTGCAGCTCGAGCAACTGGACAGGGGCCATTCGAGAAAGAACAGAATCGCAGATTCCAAGCCACACACCCACAGGGGTGCTGTCAAGGGGGATGTCACATGTCCACGTCAGGGAAGCCCACGACGTGGAGCCGCCCGCCCACTCCAGAACCCGGTCCCCTGCCCTGGGTCCACCCGCTGGTCGCCGTCTACCCTGCAGACAGTTTCTCGTCATTTTTTCCTGTGAAGAGGACAGACAGACGACCCGGGTTCAGTGCGGAAGGTCCGTGAGGTCTGTCTGAGGCTGAGCACAGGGTCTCCCTCCAGACCGGGCTCCGAGTCCGAGTTTCTGTTATGATTCAAGAAGAGGGTCCTGGTGTGCTCCAAGGGCGCTCCTGGCCAAGGTCGGCGACTCTGGGAACGGGAATAATTCCCCAAAATACACAGAACCAGGGTGAAACCGAGGCACAGGCAAAAGCAGCTCAGAGGCACGTCCTCCCGGTGACCTGGGCTGGCCCCGCGCACCAGGACCCAGTCACGGGCAGGTGGGTGGAGTGTTGTGGGGGACGGTCCTCCCTGCCTGGGCAACTCTGTGACCCCCACTGTCTGGAACCCCCCGACTGCTCCCGCCGCCACCTGCCGTGCAGCCGCCCTCGGGGCCGAGAGCCGGGCAGCCCCAGGAGCTCTTCTAGGTCCCCCCTCCCCCGTCCCATCGGGGAGAAAGCAAGCTGTGATGGCCGGTGGCTGGCCACCCCGTCCTCCGGCTCCGCGGCCCGACTCCCTCCGCCTGATCCTCGACTCTCCGAGGGGCAAACGCGATACGTATTCATCTTCCGCTCCGGGGCCTGGGTTTCTTCCTGGGCGAGCGGCGGCACCCTGATGCTCTGTGGAGATGTGGGGCAGTGGCCCAGTGGTGGCCATCTGTGTACTCCTGAGCGGGAACCTCCACTCTGGCCAGACTAAGAACCAAATCACCAGGAGCCACCTGCCCCTGGGGCCCGCAGCAGCTCAGCTGTCCCAGGAGCAACCAGAAGGCCACAGCACGCCCTCCCGGCCCCCTCCCTGACCGGGCCCTGTCAATGCCCTGTCAATGCTCTCCAGGCCCCTCCCCAGCCAGGGACATCGGAGAGAAGACGGCAGTTGACCCACTGCCGTTCAGACGTCCCTCTCCCACACGGAGAGAAATAACGGTCAGCGTGGAGGGAGGACGGAGAGAGGGAGAGAAGGACGCACCTCCCAGCCGAAAGCCAGAGAGAGGCCCGCTCCCCGGCCAGCTCAGAGGGCCTGGGCAGAGCGCAGCGGGACCCACGCCCCGCATTTCCCAGCAGCCACCCCCCACGGAATGGCTGGAAACAGGAGTGACCCTGGAAAGCACTTTTCATCAGCCCTGTCCACTGCTAAGCTCAGGCCAACATCCTCTTTGTTCGATGGCAGCGTAAAAGTCACAGATTCTTCCTCGAGCAAGAAAGTGAGACAAGAACAGAAGTAAAGCCTGACTCTGGGCAGGACTCCCCCCAGCGTCGCCCTATGGAGCGGCCGGCTCTGCCCTGCGCCCGGGCCTCCCACCCTGGTTCTTCCGGGAGGCCCTGTCCCCTCCCTCTCCACGCTGGGCCTGCCTGCGGTTGCTGTGTGGTGACCGTGACGCTTCACAACCAAGGCCACAATAAAGGTTCACCTGGCCCCTGCCCCCAAAGCTACGGCCTGCCTGGCACGTCCCTCTGGGCCCAGGAGGTCCTGCGAGCCGCGAGGGCTTTGGTCATGGATGATTCATCCGACACCTCCAGGCGCAACTCAGGGGCCGAGGCCGGTGCCATCTCCGCAGAACCGGCTCGCAGTGCGGATCCCGGGAAGGCGAGAGGTGGTCACCGTCCCGTATGCACCCTCCCAGGGGCAGTGCCAGGCCGCGGGCTTTTGTCTCCAAGGACACAGCAGCCTGATGGCACCCACCGGCCACCCTGGAGACCAAGAACCGGTGACAGGGGCCTCCGTACCCCAGGAGACGCGCATGACAGAGGCAGCTCTGGAAACCATCAGGAAACATTAAAGGAGCAAAATGCATCTGGCGCCGCAGCCATCGGGGAGAGCGCGTCCGCTGGGCCCAGAGCCGCCGCAGATAAGGCCCTGCTCATTGAATTAGGCCAGGAAATGGCAGAGCGCCGGGCGGGCGCAGGGTGGGGGGCCTGCTCGCTGTGGGGGGAGGCCGCGGGAAGGCCCGGGAGTCCTGAGAGGGAGATGACAGGGCGGCCAGCGCGAGGCAGATGATCCCACACCCAGGCCCAGGCGACCCATCTGGGCACTAACCAAGATTGAAGGGCCACCAGACACAGCAGATGACGCAATGTGGCCCCCGCCTCCCCGTGACGGGGACGAGCTGCTGATAACGCAGTCCTGCCGGCTGCCCCTGGGCACTGTGATGCCCGCCAAGGCCTCCCACCCTGTTCCTCAGTGCCGCAGGGGACACGGGCCCAAGGCGCTCAGAAAACTGACCCACAGTGAATGGGGGCGGCCATGGAGGGAGGGCATCCCGGGTGGAGGGGCGTCTGCGGCCTCCCACCGAGGAGACCGGGGTGTCCATGACGGAGGTCCAGGGGGAATGGGGTGTCCGTGACGGAGGTCCAGGGGGGATGGGGTGTCCGTGACGGAGGTCCAGGGGGGATGGGGTGTCCGTGACGGAGGTCCAGGGGGGATGGGGTGTCCGTGACGGAGGTCCAGGGGGGATGGGGTGTCCGTGACGGAGGTCCAGGGGGGATGGGGTGTCCGTGACGGAGGTCCAGGGGGGATGGGGTGTCCGTGACGGAGGTCCAGGGGGGATGGGGTGTCCGTGACGGAGGTCCAGGGGGGATGGGGTGTCCGTGACGGAGGTCCAGGGGGAATGGGGTGTCCGTGACGGAGGTCCAGGGGGAATGGGAAGGGCCCAAACCGGGGCTCTGCAAGGTGGGTGGCTCTCGCCCACGCCCACGAGCACCGGAGTCCGACTGCCGCGGCTGTGACCTTCACAGGAAAGCCCTGGGGCCACAGGGGAGGTCACGGTGGACCCGGCAGGGCCACCCACGGAGAGGAAGAGGATGCACCTACCGGGTGACAGGAAGGGACCGGCCTGTGGGGGCGGTGTCATCCGGCGGCCATCACCATGACCAACACACCTGACCCACCTGAGGGAGGGAGAACCCTCGGGGCTCGCCGTGGAGGCCAGTCCCGGGCCAGCCAGGCCACCTCCCTGGGCCAGGTGAAGGGAGCGACGTGGCGGAGGGTGTGGTAGGAGAGCAGGCTCTGCTGGGCGCCAGAAAGCAGGGGCAGGAGGGCCCACAGGGAAGCTGCGTCCTTCCAGGGCAGCGACCCGCCCCCTGGCCACACCCCACCCACCCACAGTGACCACCAGGCGTCCGTTCATACTAGGAGGGGCCGCCTAGGGAGCCGCGGTCATGACCCTACAATTTGACCTCGGAACGCTCCCACGTCAACCCCGGAGCCGGCAGAGGACCCCGCGTCCAGCCCACTGGCAGCCGGGAGCATCTGGCTTGGAAGAGGAGGAGCAGGCTCCATCCAGCCAGCGACGCCTGCCCACTGCCACCCGTCCACGACAGCCCAGTGTCCCCTCCCACATCCCACCTGTGGCCCTGGGCCCTCACCACCTCCCAGATACCCCCAATACATGAACTTGGGGGGCAGGGCTCCCACACAGGCTGAGGGGCGGGGACACCCCCAAGTGTCCCCCTGGGCCTCTTGGTAAGAACAAGGACATTCTCTCACACGCCACAGAACAACTACAAAACCCAGAAAATTCACTGTCGGGACAGTATCAGGACCTGCCCATGGTCCCACTCAGATGTTCCCAGTTGTCCCAGTGACGTTCTTGGTGACGTTTTGTTTCAATGTAAGCCCAGCCGTCGCTGTGGCACCCTGCCCTCGGGCTTCCTGACCCCACGGGACCCTGTCCTTTCTTTGTCCTCGTGGCCACAGAGCTTTGGAGGGCCCGGGAGGTGCCTGGGGTCATTCCCTGATGTGGGCCTGTCCACCTGTCCTCGTGACCAGGCTTGGGTGGCCTGTCTCTGTCGGGGATAACACACGGGACTGAGGCGTGTCCCTCTGCTGTGTCCCAGCAGCAGGCACGTGACACCAGCTGGTCCCAGTACTGGTGACGCTTTCTAGAGAGCCGTCTTCCCTGTGACGTTCCCATTCTTCCCGTGGACACAGCCATCACATGCCCGAGGTCACTGTGAGGCCACCAGGAGACCTGCCCTTTCGGAAAGCTTCACCCCTGGGGTGGACTGCCCAGGGCACGAGCGAGACCTGGACTTGGCGTCCAGTGGAGGCGCTGACCTGGCTGCAGCCCCAGGCCTCCCCCTCAGCCCGGCCCGAGGCAGCTCCGTGTCAGTGGGACGTGGGGGACCCTCGGGGACCGGTAGAGCAGCTCCTCGACGTGTCTGGGATGTTTCCAGAAGAGGCTGGAAGGTCTGTCCTCCACGTGGGCAGCTCCACCACCCAGCCAGGCCCGGAGAGACTAGGAGGGAGCAGGGTCTCCGCTTTCCCGCCGAGAGCGGACACCCTTCCTGCCCTTGGTCAGCACGGTCCAGGCTCGCTGGCCGAGGGGCTGCAGGACTTACTCACTGGCCGCCTGGGTTCTCGGGCTTCAGCCCTGGTGGGGTCACCCCTCCTCTTCCCTGGTCCTAGGGCCTGGGGACTTGGCCCAAGCCACACCAGCATGGCTCGGGGTCTCCTGCCCATCGGTGGCCTGCAGGGGACTTAGCAGCCGGGGCAGCATGGGCCAGCTCCCTGGGCAAAAGCGCTTGGTCCATCCGTCCACCACCACCTGCCTCTAAGACCCTGTCAACAGCAACGCAGGATCAGTGGCCGTTGGTCCTGCCTCTCTGGAGACCAGGATGGACGCAGGGACAGAAGGTGGCTCTGCTGGGCCAGGAGAGGGGCTTCCTTGGAGGTTGCCCGCCCTGGGCCTCTGGGCAGCAGGCTTTGCCCAAGGCCGCGTGTCTCGAGAGCAGGCTGCAGAATCAGGGCCTCCTCTCCAGGGCCAGGGCCCCTTAGCTGGGCAGGTCTCCCCGTCCATGAGGAGGAGTGGGCAGCGCCCCCTGGGGCCTCCTGGAGGCTGCCGGACGCCCCAGGACCTCGCGCAGGACGGGGTGGTGACCTGAGGGAAAGGGAGGGCCCATTCCTGAGGACCGTGGGAGCCACGGGTGGGGGTGCAGTGCCCCCCAGTGCCGGGGCCACGCGCTCGGCAGACGTGGCTCACCACAGGCACAGCTGGCCCCCGCCCCCGCCAGGCGCCGGCACCAGGACACTCCGTGGACTGGGGCCATGTGTCTGCACCTCTCTTTGGAGCAGCTGGAGGAAACGGTCCCCCAGCGGCCACAGACCCACAGCCCTGCACCGGCTGGTGGGGGTGGCAGGCCAGGTGAGCTGGCCACTGCCATCGGCACCCAGAGCCCCACGGCACCACGCCCTGGGCCCAGGAGCAGGCGGACCCTCCGTGGGTGGCCTGGATCGGCCTCCCCGGGTCCTGCAGAGCACGGGCTGGTGCCCAGGTGCGGGGAGGCCACTGGCCTGGTCTGGCCTCTCCACCCAGTGGGACTCCCAGTGTGGGCCGTCCACGGTCTGAGCACTCATGGGCCAGGATGGACGGCGCTGGCACAGACGTCTGCCAGCCCCGGTCCCCGTCTGGGTCTTGGGTTTCCACAGGGAGGCGAAGGCCAGTGTGGGGAGAAGGGCCACAGCAGAGGGTGGCTCTGCTTTCACAGAGGTGCCCAGCGCTCCCCGGGGTCGGGTGTCTGTGAGCACGGGGCGGAGGCAGCGGAGGCCAGGAGGCCAGGAGGCAGCACCTCCCTCACCCTTCCTCTCCCTCCTCCTTCCCCTTCCTCCCCTCCCTCCTCCCTATTCTCCCTGCTCCCCTCTGTCCCTCCTTCCCCCTCTGGGCCTCTTGGGCTGCAGACTGGGCTGTACCAGGACTTGAACAGCCGAGGAGACTCGGCTCCAGTCCACAGGCAGCTCACTGACCAGAGCGAAAGGCAAGGGGCCCGGGACGGTGGAAGGGCGGGGGGTGTCACGGGCTCCGGGGGGGCCGGGTCCACGGTTCCCGCCCAGATGCTGGCGCAGGACGGGATGGTGAGGGGGCAGAGGCCGTGAGAAGGAAGAGGAGCCCCCACTCCCGCAGCAGTGCCACCCGACCTCTCGGAGCCTTGGTGGCAGACTGCCATCAAGAGCACGGTGCCACGGCCCCCTTCCCGGCACCCACCCTGGAGATTCCACACCCTCCTTGGAAGGGTAGGAGCTGGTTTTCTGGAAAAGGTGACGTAGAGGTGCCAGCCCAGTGATGCCCCAGGGGGGCCTTGCAAAAATTAAAACTGTGTTAAGGGACCCTGTGCATCCTGCGGCGTCCCCACTCAGCCCCCAGGACACCGGCAGCCAGGCCCCTCCAGGTGGCAGGCAGAACCTCCTGGCAGCCCTGGTTCAACCTGAGGAGAGTCTGAGGAAGCACTGGAGGCTGTGGCCACCGGGGGTCCCAGACACGCCCTGGATGGCTCTACAAGGCGGGGTACACTGGTCATGCGCCCGCCCTGAGCGTCCAGTGAGCTCCCTAGTGCTCTGGGCAGCCAGGAGCTGATGGCCAAGGACGGCCAGACGGCTGCAAACAGCCTCTAACAGGGAACGTGGAGACCAAGGCAACCAGGCAAGACCCTGGAAGGACAGAGACTTCTCAGGAGGAAAGGGCTGTAGCAACTCGCTGTCATCAGCATGGCCAGAGACAGCGCACCAAGAACAAGAACAGGGGGCTATCAAAAAGGAACATCAGAGGGTTCTACAAAACCTCCTAAACCCAAAAATGAAAGCCACAGCCAAGGCAAAAGCAACTCGAGAGTCATGAAATGACGTTCAAAATATCCCATAAAGTGAAAGGAAAAACGGAGAAGAGTGAGTGGGAGGGAGAGAGGAAGGAAGAGGAGAGGGCAGGAGGGCAAGACTGAGAGGACAAACAGCAACAAGACCAGTCCAGGTGCAGATCCCACCCCCGACCCCGGAGCTACCGGTGTGGGAGGGAGGAACTCATCGCAAAACACACGGCGAAGTTCCCTGCACGGAAGCTCCCAGCACGGCAGAGAAAGATGGGCTAGTCCTGGGCACCGCCCTGGGAAGCGCTGGCAGACCTGGGACAAAGAGAAGAGTCCACCAACTTCCAGAGAGAAAACCCGGACCGCATACAGCAGGCTTCTGTGCACTCGGCCGCAGTGGACGTGAGCAAAGGCCCGGCAGGGCCCTCCCCAGGAACATCACCTGCTGACCTAAGTCGTACGGCCAGCTCCACCGTCCAGCAAGGATCCAGGTGGGGTCAAGACGGCTTCAGACTCGCCAGGTCTCAGAAAGAAGCCGCCTGCTGGCCCCAGCTGGCCGAGGAGCCGCTAAAGGGTGTGCTCCAGCCACACGAGAACAGAAACCCTGGGAGAGGAGAGTGGAGAGGCAACGTGTAAGGGGCAGGGAGTCCCCAGTGACAGCAGAGTGCTCAGCAAGGGCCACTGTCCAGGGGACTCCCGCTGCCACTGTACAGTTTCCTCCGTGGCCTGCCCTGACCCCGTGCTACCATAGCTCCAGACCTGACTCTGGCACCCGTGGGGCAGCTTGCATTTCACCCCTGCCCGTTGCTGAGAGCAGACGGGCACAGCGAGGGCAGGACGGTGATTCAAGGCACCCCGCTCTCTGCCAGGGCCACGCCAGAGCGTCACGCTGCAGGGTGTGGTGGGAACGAGGTGACCAGGCCTCGCCAGGAGAAGCCTCCTGCACAGCCCAGGCCAGCCCCTGCGCCATGAGGGACAGTGGAGGACACCAAGGCTGCAGGGGGGCAGAGCCACTGGGAGGGCCTGGTGCCCCGGTGACGGTGTGAGGTGGGGGCCCTGTCCAGGGCCCCACCCCCAGTCCTGCTGGGGGACCACGTGTGACACAGACACAGAGGCACAGCCCCTGGCTCAAAGCCCCCGCGCCAGCACACTGAAGGCCAAACTCCTAGCGCCCCTCAAAGCCTCGCAGAGTGGCCCAGCCCGTCCCCTCGGCGCATCTCGCCTCCTCCTGCCTTCCACATGGGACTCTGAGCCCCAGGGCCGCTCACAGAGGACACCTCCCTGGAGCTGTCCCCAGGCCCCAGGGGACCCAGTGCCTCCCTGTGCGTCCTGAGGCCGTGTCCCCGCAGCCCCCAGACCACCTGCCCACGGTCATCGTCCCCCCAGGGGCTCTCCATCTCCGTCCGATGCAGCCCAGGCCGAGGATCCAACTGGTGCCCGTCAAGTGGCCCTCGGGGGACCCCGGTAGCCTGAGGCCTGAGCCTGCGGCGGCTCAGGCCCTCCCTGCCGCTGCCCCCGCTGCTGGGCACCCCTGGGCAGGCGCAGCTGGCTGGAAAGGGAAGCGGGCCTCGCGACGCACTCGCTTTATTTTTAGATCCAGTGACTCATCTCCAGGCTCCGGCCTCCGCAGAGGCCCGCAGGGGCCGGGCTGCGCCAGCCCCACTCAAGCCCCTGCCCCACCCGTCCACTGAGGTGCCCCTGAAAACTGGCCAGAGGAACCCAAGGGTCCAGCCCGCCGCCCACAGCACCATGAGGCACTCACTGAGCCTGACCCTGAACGGCTCCTGCCTGCAGCCTCGGTGTCCTCTTTTCCTAGGTGGGCATCCTCCCTCCTCCTCCTCCCTCCTCCTTTCTCTCCCTCCTCCTCCTCCCTCCTCCTCCTCCTCCCTCCTCCCTCCCTCCCTCCCTCCTCCCTCTCCTCCTCCCCCTCCCTCCTTCTCCTCCATCCTCTTCCTCCTCCCTCCTCCCTCCTCCCTCTCTCCTCCTTCTACTACTCCATCCTCCTCCTCCCTCCCCACTCCTCCTCCCTCTTCTTCCTCTCCCTCCTCCTCCCTCCTCCCTCCTCCCTCTCCTCCTCCGCCTCCCTCCTCCTCCTCCCTCCTCCCTCTCTCCTGCTCCCTCTTCCCTTCCTCCTCCTCCCTCCCTCCTCTTCCTCCCTCCTTCCTCCTCCTCTCTCCTCCCTCTCTCCTCCTCCCTCTTCCCTTTCTCCTCCTTCCTCCCTCCTCTTCCTCCCTCCTTCCTCCTCCTCCCTCCTCCCTCTCTCCTCCTCCCTCCTCCCTCTCTCCTCCTCCCTCTTCCCTCTCTCCTCCTCCCTCCCTCCTCTTCCTCCCTCCTTCCTCCTCCTCCCTCCTCCCTCTCTCCTCCCTCCT